>NC_050186.1:5807190-5982190 GCF_008315115.2 Sander lucioperca
CATGGTGCAAAGTTGACAAAAGAAAAATTTTGAAATTACTAGAGAGATGGGAAAAGGGCAGCTGGGGCAGTGAATTGTCAGCCCAAACTTCTGTTTAGAAAAGGCCACACTTAGCAACGCCCTTACAACAAACAAAGCCTCACGGGACTAGGGGGGGAGATAATCACAAAGATTCAAGGTTAACATGGTAATAGACAAGTAAATAGTAAATGCCTCAAAATCCAGCAGTTGAGAATGTAATGCACCACTGCAAGCAACACAACACTTTAGATGTTGTAACAAGAAATACTGACTAGGAGCCAGACCTAGAACCTTTAAGTTAAAGAAGATACTTGAAAATAAATGATTTAAGTGACTTCAAGATTACTGATGACAGGAGAGATTTTGCCAGCAGTCAGTGGCAGAGATTCATGAAACATGCCAATGAAAAAGTGTACAACAATGGCTGAGCCATGGTGCAAGATTTAGTACGTTGCTTGTCTAGACTAACAGTTTAGCATTTTACCTGATGATCCATTATGGAATTGGGTAAAGCATATAGTACAGAAAATAGAGGATGTAGGGATCTATAGCATACAGTACATCGCCAAGAATATTTCCATTTACACTAGCTATGTTTACATATATCCTTGTTCCTCTAATATTTTAAATAAAAGCCCTGTCTCACCCACTTCTTAGAGTTATATATTGTTGTCAGAGCAGGTATTAACAGAAGATTTGCCCTCTGGTGATTTTGTTTTGAAAACAGAAAATGTTTCTTCAGCATAAAAAGCACAGCAAAAAAACAATAATAGCGCTAAGCATTCAATTCAGGCCCATCTTTTTCAAAAGTCTACCCATGATGGAGTGCTGATTTTAGTATTAGATCTGTAATGATATCTCCCTATCCGGCACACTATTGTTGCTTTTCCACAGGCTTGGCAATAAAGTCATTAAAGGATACACTATTGTAGTGACCATACTGGTCAAGACTGATTAAGACCTTCATGTATGTCACCACCGAGTCTGTGCCAGGCAGAAGACAGATCCTCCAAGCAGCTGGCGAGGTGTCAAGCTTATCATGTCAAGCTAGATCAATTCCTTTTTAGGAAGAAAATAGTCAGACTGATTTCCATTTACCTTGCAAAGTTTTAGTGCCAGTACTATGACAAAATGCATTAGGGGGCAAAAGAACAGCCTGAGGGACACAGCAGCAATCGTGGGCTCGTGCCAAGGCTGGCTGAAACATGTCCAAATGTGCAGACTTTTGCTGAAAGGTTAAGGTATGGCTCTGCCTGCGTGGAATCACCCAGATTTCAAAGTACCTGTCTAAGCATTGGATAACTGGTATCACTTGAAGGGGCTGAGATTGCCAACATGCCTGTGTGGCATCACCCTCTGACCCTCTAAGACAAAACAAGAACAGTAGAAGCAGCTGAGTCAACACTTTACAACAGAATCCTTGATGGTGTACACAATTAGTAGAGCGGGACTTGATTTCTAATCCTGAAGCTATTTAAGGGTGAAGTTAGTTGGCAGAGCCAAGTCCAGCAAGAGAATTATAATACAACAGAAAGGAGCCTGAACGAAGAGGGAGCTAGCTGTGGACAGAAACATCCCATGTGGCAACCCTTGACGGGCATGACCTATTATATATCAAATCCTTGACCAATCTTTTTATGATTTTCTCCTTCTCCCCAACTGTATTCTGGGATATAGAAGAGTCCCAGTTGAATTACCACTATAAATTCATCCTTGACCAGCGTGTTTTCAGTTGAATACACTTAACACATCATGGTCTGTTGTTACAAGGCCATTATTATCTGCTATTGCAAGGTCATTGCTTTTGGTGAAGGCCACTATTGCTGGCCTTGGAACTACAGACCAAGCAGGGCCATCACAGACACCAAGATGGTACGGCTCATAAAGCAGTCTTCCAGTCTCACGCAAATCTTAAGCCCACTAACCACTAAGCTTTGGTCAATGTGCAATGTGATTGAAGCAACCAGTAATACTCATTGCTGTAAGTAGGCCTGTTATTAATTATTTTTATCTGTAGCAAAAATATAGTCAATGGAAGAAAATAAATCTTGCGCTTATTGTAAAGTGTTATCTTATTCATAACATATTCAATAACTGACCTTTTTGTTGAACTGATGATATTTGGCTGTTTACCCAGTATTTCCTCACATATAGCTTTCCTCTTTGGGATGAATACACTCTTGTTCAAAATGTGTACTTCTCTTCCATGAATATTCCAAGTCCATCAGCAGGAAACATTTTCTTTTGCACCCCATTGCTTTCCAGACATGCGCAACACATGTCAAAACAGACCGCATCAGATCTTAAAATAAATGAAATTAACTGTGGCTGGGCTCATTTATTCATCTGTAGTCTTGGTTAATACTAGAGGTCGACCGATAGTGGATTTTACAGATACTGATAGCTAGGTTGGGCCGTATTTGCCGATAACCGATTAATCGACCGATAGTATTTATAACTTATACAGTTGACAAAATACATACATTGTTTCAAAAAAAAGTCCAGACGCTTTTGCCAATAATCAAAATAATAATGTCTTCTTTATTGATATTACACCCACAGCAATGCCACACAAGCATGTGTGTTGTCTAAAACAGTTCTCCTACATATTTGGAGTCATCCAGTGCAAAAATAAACATAATGAGCATTATAATTCATATAAAAAGGACAAACTATTTACATTTCTTCAAAAAATGCCCAAATGTATGCCAAATCTCAAAACAGTGACGCCATTCTTCTCTGTAGAACGGTTTAGAACGGTAACAGACGATCTCTGATCTGGAGGGATCTATCTTTCCCACTATACTCTTTGTTCTCGCTTGGATGCCCATATAAGGCGTAATGTGTGACGGACCTGCCTTCCCATTGGTTGAAAACATAAACAAAGGCATCATGGGAGATTCCCTTGTCGGTAGCACCTACTGTCTATGGGTAGCACGGAGTTAGCGGCAGAAATGACCGAAAACGTGATGAATTATGGACATCAAGTGGATAAATCTCGGATGTAACAGTTTGGATTTAATGCTCAACAACCCCGAAAAAAGGCACAAGTTCCAGGCTGGATAGAAAATCACCTGTAAATGCTAGAAAGACACCAATGACACCCCCGTGACGGCTAACTCGTTAGCTTTTAGCTGCAGCAATCAGTAAGTCTCTACGTTTAACGGTTATAAAATTATCTAAATATGAATCAGAGGTGCCGTTTGGGATCGAGGGCGATCCTTTAGGGTTCTGATTCTGACATTTGGGTCGGACTTGCGTTTATTTTTGTCAGTGTTTTAACCGCTTGAGGTAAGTTAGCGTACTACTAATGTTTAGCGTCATCTCAGCCTCGAAAGCAAACATACTGTTGTGCTGTTCTTTCTCTACTAATGCAGCATCTATTCAACAAATTAATAACTTTATAATGATATGACAAAATGTACTGTATACATACCTTTTTGCTGTCGATGCTTTAAACGCGCATCTGATGTCAGCCTTCTCCGCACACCATATGCTCTCTATGCAGCGCGCAGTAACACGTGTCGAAAATAAACAACAGGAGGCATCAGTGATAGTTTTTATTTCGCCTCTAGAGGCCGCTATTGTAATGCATGATGCCAGCAGACCCTTCTCAGCTCTCGCGTACTGTGTAATGAATGACAGCGCACGCTTCTCAGCCGCTCCAGCAACGGATGCAACCAGGAAAAACTCGGTATGGATTTTTGCCGATAACGATAGTTCCACCAATCAACTATCAGTGCCGATTAATCGGCAAAACCGATGAATCGGTCGACCTCTAGTTAATACCCTGCTAAATTTCAAAATTGAGGTGACGCAATTATTGCGCCGCAGATGGTCATTTGTGGCAGGCTAATTCAATTTCCCCCAAATTTAACAGAAATAAATATTTTTCAGAAGGAAAACTCCATTGTTTCTCATTCACTATCAGTGAGGCCCCTCCACATTACATATCTTGAGGCCATAAGCCTTGTTTGTTTTGTTGGCAGCCAGATCTACATGTTTGCATTTTTTATTTTGACTTTCCTTGGGAAAGGGTTGACATGAGTGAGTGTCAATGCATTCTACTCTTCTTATTTGATTGAGGTCTCAATTGAAGGGGCCAAACCAAAGGATTAGTACATTTTAATGTGTGTACTATCACATCCAAGCCTCCCACTTTGGCACTGGCAGACAACCCCCATCGGTGGAAAAGCCTTACATTATAGTAAGAGAGAGATGTGAAATCAGAATAGGTCTTGTTAATGGGATTGTAGTGTTTTAGAAGAAGCCTATGTACTCAGCAGATAAGGGGACTGTTTATCCCACTAATGTGTCACTTTAAATACATTAGGAGTAGGAGGGCTCCTGCTTTTTTTCTTTTTCTTTTTTTCTTGGCACTCTGCCTCACTAATCCTGAAGAGCACAAGGGACAAAGCATTTATAGATCTACACATAAATTACGCTTTCACTGTTTTTCAGTGAGTTAATGATGCTAATTTCCTTGGAAAAACCAAAATGATATTTTGACTTAATTGCACGATAAAATCTGCAATGGGGTTTTTTAAAAAAAAGTACCGGTTGTAAATAATTTATAATTGAGGTGACCTTGAGCAACAATGTAGGCACATACACACACAAACAGTACATAACCAAATGTGCACATACTCACATACACAGACGCATAAACATGAACAATAACACACTCGGCCGAATGTATTCACCGCTAATGAGAGATAATCCAGCTCCCACGGTGCCGCAGTGGGGCCAATGGCAAGCAGCTATTTGTTTATTCTATTTACACTGTCACAACAGGTTCCAAGACGTCTGTTAGCCCCACTATAAAACAAAGGCTGTTCTATAATGTATTTCTTACCATGCATTTGTATCTGTTATTGGAAAATATGCAGGACGATGTTCAGCAATGTTTCTGAAAGGCTATGTTGGGATTTTTTTGTTGTAAATTAAATTTATATTGGTCTCTTACAGAAGCAAGATGCATTGTATTGCTTTGACTTTCTGTTAACTCCTGGGATGTTTATTTTGGGGAAAATTATGAAATATCTACTTTCTTTAAGACACTTGCTGTGACTGCCTAATACTGTTACTGCCACACCTTGGTTGTGTGTTCTGAAGTCATAAGTCACCTTCTCCTTCATGCTGGGAGGCTCACTGGTGGTGTCTCTGAAAATATGATTGGTTTTCTGTAGGAGGTGGTCAGTACGCAGTCCAACAGCTGCCGCTGTGATTGAGCACAGTAGGAGTTAGCGTGGGTGTGGACATCAGCGATAAGGCCTGAGTGGCGCTGGTAGGGCCTCTAGTTAACAGGGGATCCTTCAGAGGACCCCACTAAGAATCTCCAAGGACAAAGTTGGTCTCACTGTCTCAAATCCTGTAACATTCCTCCTGTTCCACTAATATTAACTGGCTGTTTTCTGTGTCACTGTGTGCAGAGCAAGAATCATACAAATTTGGAAATGCACAGCATTAGTCATTGTAAATAGGACAGTCTGTCAGTGACTGATTCAGACACAGATTTAGATAACCGGTCCATGAAGTAATTGCCATTATAAATTTAGTCATCACAGAACATGGTTTTACATTATCAAATGAGATTCATTCATGAACTGCTTTAATTTAGTGGTTAGGAAAACTATCAGTGGTGAGTGCTACTTATACATTTCGTCTTGGGAAATGTCAAAAAGTGGCCTCTACGGTGTGTAGAATGTTGGGAAGTGAGGTGGAAAACAGGCCAACTCGAGAAACGGGTGTTGAGTCAACAGAATTGGATCCCACAGTGCTGATGGAGCTAGGAAGTATAGAGACAGCAGTCTACAGTTATTAGGTGTCTGGATGTAGGAGAAAAGTACTGACAGCTTTTTCTTTTCTTTTCTTTGCTTGTTTTTAATATTGCGATAACGATATTACTTGCGATAAATAAACAGGTATTTAAGTGTACTTAGTTCTGCATTTCTGCTGCTTTCAGTATTCTGTTCAAATACAACAAATTGCTTGTTGAATTTAAAACCAATGAGAAGAAATCATTTCCATTGTTCCTTTATTAATCAAATTGAACATTGAATTGAATATAAAAGGCACCACTAAAAAAAGAATAACTGTTACATTTTAAAGTGCAGTTTTCTACTGATATTTTCTTTTTAACTATATCATAAAATCTCTGAGTGTCTTTCGCAATATGTCGCAGCCTTTCACAATGTGTTTATTACACCAGTTGATATCTCGATGACGATAAAAAAAGATATATTGTGCAGCCCTAATAGAAATTCCAGTACTATACAGTAGATGTTAGATTATCGTTAAAATCACCTTTCATGTTATTACTCATGTTACTACAGAAACAAGAGCAAAGCGGGGGAAGGAATACCTTTTCCAAAGCATACCTCAGTTTTAGATCTTTGATTTAGCGTGCAGACAGCCATTGGATTTTAATAATTATGTTTTGTTGTTATAATTAGAATTTCAAATTTGCTTGACATTGGTTGTCTTTCACAGTGGATAGATTTTTTTTTTGTTGGCAATGTGGCTGAGAGTACCTTTTTTAGGTATTTTGTACCAGTTCCAAATTGGAAATTCTAATTCAAATTTATCAGAAACATGAAGGGTTCATGCTTTTCTACTCCTCGATTATTGAAATCCAACCTATCAAAATTTGCACCAACATTTTTTCTTCCCGCTTTCCCTGTCATATTTTCTTGAGCTTCATGGGATCAAATGTTTAAATGTGTGTTTACTGACTTTATTTGGGCAGGTAATAACAACGCAATTTGACTTTTAACGCACATAGAAGAATTCCACCAACACTGCCTAAAAATGTGGGCCTCTCCCTTCTTCCGAATAAACTTAGGTATGGCTCATTGATTGTGAGAAAACAACATGGACCAATTAATTTGATACTGGAGCTAGACTGATATTTTTAACAAGAACACACACCCATGCACATTATCCCACTGTGTGTTAGGCCTGTGTAGAAAACACTCTTACATTTCCTGGAAAAGAAAAGTCTTGATGCATTTTTAATTGTGTTCATTTTCAATGGTCTTTATGTGAATGCCAGCTATTTCATTAGTGTTTGTAATGAGACATTAGGGTGGCATTTTGTTACATGGGTGTTTAATTAAAAAGGGGCACCCTGCATGCCTTTTGTAGCTCATCCTGTATTTGCCTAAATATTCCATAGCTCCCATCAGGTCATTTTTAAATGGTAATGGCACAATTAGCATTTGGGGAATGGAAGGATATGACATCAAGACCATTTAGTAGCTAATCGGGTGAATTTCTTTCAGCCTGTTTGTTTTGCTGCTGATAAACCGTTCCGTCGACAGCTGAGAGTAGTGTAAAGTTAAAAAGTGAAAATGTGTAGAATTTGCCATTGTCACAGTCACAGGTGACAGAGACGTTTGAGGCACAATTTGAATGTGTAGGAGGTATGCTATTATTCTTGAACAATTTTGATGACTGTCAGACTGATAAATCCCCTTCCCCTTTATGTCTCTGTCTGCTTGTCTCTCTCTTTCATATACTCTCACCTCTTCTTTTCTGTCCTTACTTTCATTTTGGGCCGAGATATTTGAAACCAGTGAATCCATCTGTATTCTCTCGTATGAATTATTGAATGTTCATCTGTCATCCTTACTATAGGCAGCCTGAGCAATGAGATGTGGGGCACAGTCAATGGAAGCCAGACGCTTTATGCCACGTATGTAATTACAGGCAGCAAAGTGCCTTTAGGGTGCCAGCTTTCATCACAGTAAATGTTGATGACATGGGCTTGTTGCCGAGCTGACAAACTGTCATGGAGCTGTCAGGCTTGCACAATCACTGACTCTGTACTGCTATGATCACCTTTAAACTGACGAGAGCCAACCTTTCGCAAACGCGTGTTGTTGTGTGGGGGGGGCAGAAGACTGTGTAAGTAATGTTTGTCAGCTCCTAGGACAATATATTTGAATGCTGGAATTTGTTCTGTTTTTAACCCATGTCTGCGGTCTGTCAGACTGTTGGAGGCAGTGCAACCTTGATAGTGATTGTCATGACACAGCCTGATTTTGCTATAATTGGTAGTGATGATGTTGAATGTATTATTTCAAAAAAATGTCAGACTGTAATGCGAGTACGGCTTCTCCAAACAGACTACCATCTCCCTAGCTGGAAAAAATAGTATTGAGGATTGAATTGAAGATGTATTGAGGTAATAGGTTTGGGTGATGGTCCATTGACACTGAAGTAGGTTTTGACTCTGTGGGCTCGTAGAAATCTTCAGACATTCTGTTTAAATGAGTTCCAGCTGTGATTCAGAAAATATGCCTATATCTGATTTAAATCACCAGTACCGTAATACTGTTAAATGATTTCTTTATTTTTTATTCCTGATCAGTGGAGCAGCTCCAGAATTTGTCTCTGAATGACATCATAGCAGTCTTTCCCCTGTTCTTCAGAATGAGGAACTACTAATCCCTACTTATTCAAACACTGAAATGTTGGAACAGCAAATGTATATTTAGTTTCAGGATTGTTTTACTTTTAGGATCAAAATATTGATCCCACAGTTTGTAAATCTTACAAAGGTGAGTTTTTTTTTCTTTAAAATTGTTTTTACTTTTAGAAGAGGACAGGCTGTAAGTTAAACAGTAACTACACTTCACGGGCTGATATTGATACTAGCTGGCCCTTCTAGTGACAGAGGTTGGTAAAGAAGGAGTCAACTGATCTGTACAACCAACCTGCTTAAACCTGCATTAATTGATAATTTTGGCCACTTGGGGGCCAGCGTAAATGAGCTGTAAAAACACAATATCAACATATTATCACCATATAAAGTTAAAGATATAGCGAACCTGCTAGCAAACGGTGAGCAGCATGCATTTAGGATGCAAGTATTCAGGGTTTCTCTGCTGTGTAGTGGTTTCCAGGCCTTCATGTTCTTACTCAGTGGTTGTGGGCAACCTCATCTCATCAAATATCCAACTATGAGAGACTGTGCTAAGTGAAAATGACTCTTGCTCAAGGCAACATTTAAAGAATGTGAAAACTAGAGTAGAAACTCAAAATTGATCTCAGCACTTCTAGACAAACCATGCAAATGATGAAGAATAGATAAAAGATCTTAAAGGAGAGAAGAAAGGAAAAGGAATGAAGAAAACCACAGTAAGTTGCAGAGTGAGCACTTATATGATCACCGGCTCTTATAATAAGAATTCTGCTGACATTGAGTGTTCAAAAGATTTCTCTTCATCTTAAGCACCTGCAAAGAGGACTTAACAGAGTCAGAAGGCTCTATGAAGGTTTTGGGTTAAGCTTATAATATATGTGCCAACTGTTATGCAAACTTTATGAAAAGTAAAAGGGAACTAAACCATATTTGCATATTTGTTGTTACAGCTTTTCTGCCTCAGTTTTATTTTGAACTCTTCCAGTAATAATTGGAAAACATTATGATGCTTCCTAAACCTCAATTATCCTAATAATCAGTCAAGGAGACCTGACTCTAATAAAATTATTTTCAGTTGAATTACTGCCATTTTTTTAGCTGCATCACTGTACACGGAGCAACGCAAGATAACATCATGGCAAGCTATGAACTTTTATAAACTGTGTCGTGTCCAAAACAGATCTTACTACAAAGGGACTGGAGAAGAGTGATTAAAAATGTAATGCAGAGCGCTGCAGATCAGCATCACTTGGTTCAGTTTGTTGCTCTGCCACTAGGGTTGGGTACCGAAACGCGGTGCCAATAGGGCACCGGTTCCGACGTAAACAGTAGTAACGAGACCGAATAAGAACGAAAATTTCGGTGCCTGACTTTTTTTTTTCAGAAACATCGCTGCACAGGACACTACGTTACCTTTAGCTAGTAGCTGGATTAAACACAATGGTTGAAATGCTGACAGCTTACGTTAAGCGGTGTAAAGTGTGACGGAATTTCCCTGTAGAGGATTCCAACACCGGGACGTAGCAGTCTGCAGGCAGCTGCCGTTGTCAGAAAAACAACACAGACGGTGCGTTTACTTGAAACTCGCCAGCCTTGTGGTGCATTTTAAGTTATTGTATAATACCCTTTTCCCATCTGGTGCTTGTTTTTGTCGTTTACTAGCAATTTACTGGTGAAATAAGTCATTGTTATAAGTTATTGTTATTACATTATTAATCAATCATTTAATTGTGACCATATGGCCTTAGCAATAAACAAGCCGTTCTTAAATGTCGCCAACTGTCGTTTTGTGCTCCTTTTTTATATTTTATATTATATACATTATAAATATATTATATTTCGGTTCAGGCACCGGGTCAGGCACCGTTTAGGCACCGGCACCATTTTAAAAGTATCGTTTTAGCACCGGTATCGGAAAAAACCCAAACGATACCCAACCCTATCTACCACCCTGCAAAACTACTTGTGAAACTACTTTGAATTTACTCACTCAGTAAAGAAACCTTTCACAATCAACCAAAAAAAAAAAAGAATTAGGAGAAATATTTAAATTGTGCACAGTGTTCAGCATGAATTCCTGAGGATGAAGGTAGAGTATATTGTCCAGTTTTGAATTGATACTTTTCAAAGGCCATAACGATGGATTACATCCTGTATACTTTATATTACTGCTTGTCTAATTGCCTTACAACTACTTTCAAAAACATACTGTATCATACTTCATTTCCTTCATTTCATGCACCATTTGCTTCGATTCACTTCCTTATGGTATGAAAATAAACTTGTATGGGCTGAATAAACTAAATCAGGATTTACTTTTTTCATGCAAGAAACGAGGAAATTCACGTGATCCTTTTCCTGACATCTATGTTTACTCATCATTGCAATGCTTTTTTGCAGATGAAATTATCTTTTTAAAACAGCTATTATTACACTGCATATTGCACTATTACTAAGAGCTATACTATCACTCCACAATTGACTTCAAGGTGAGCGTAGGTTCACTGACGTTGTCTTTCTAATGGCAAGTGCCCACTACAGGACTTCAGCCCTGATTTTCCGCTAGCCAACAGTTTTAGGAGCTCTTTGACAAAAGCCCCAAATCGGAGGCAAATCATCATTGGCTCGGCGCTCGCATACACACGCTCAAGTGTGATGTGTAAACTGTCCCCTGTGTCGGTGACTCTGCTGGGGAGCTACAGCCAATGAGAGCGCCCAACGTGGGCTGAAGGGAAACCAGGGGGAGGGGTTGCCTAAAGTAATTTTCGCATTGATTTTTTTGTTGACTGAAATTAATTTAGAACCTCTATACTGGTACACTACATGTAGTGTATGCTTTGAAAAAATCAGTAATGCAGCCAGCAACCTCAATGGTGGCTTATAGATTCAGATAAATGCATGATTCTGCAAAGCCAGTCCCCACTTTTTTGTTATTTGAGCAGTTTTTGAATAATATGACAGCCTAATGTCTTTTTGTCTCTCTCCGACTGGAGCTTTATGACCACAATGCTGATAATCCGTAAATAAAGTACTTGAAATAAGCTGTTTTACCCTGTAAGAATCCTAACATTATGTTGTGTCACCATTTCTCTGTGATCCACAAGGTTAATAAATACAGTTTTTCTTATGTAATGTTCACTATGGCATTCCTTTGGGTTGTCCTTGGACTCAGTTTTGGAGACACTGCATTGCTGACACCCTTGCTAGGAGCATACTGGCCTCAGTCACATATATACAGTATGCACGTACACACATAATCATGCACATATACACATTAATAATGTTACTCCTAATGAATTACTAGCAGACCTTGAGGCCATACACCTATATCCCACTATCATCTGGCCAGGTGCCCAATGACAAGCCTCATAGCACAGAAGACAAGGACACACACACACACACACACACACACACACACACACTCCACACAACCCTTTTGTCTTTAAATAGCATGCTTACTGAGATTCCTCATCTACATAACAATCGTACAAAGGTAGGTAACAGCCCTCGAAAGTCTATTACTGTCCGTCCATCCTGCATACGATTGCTTTTGTTACTGCAAGACTTGCTTTTCAGTTGTTCAGTTGTTGACATGAAAATCACTTTTAATTTGGATCAAAATAAGTGTCAGCTTTGTGCTCAGAGGTATTTAAAGCTTTCTGAAATGCACATAAAGCACGTGAGAAATATTCCAAGGTAAATTTGACAGGAGCTTGATGAGCTCTGTTTAAAACCGTAACAGATGGCGGGAGGCACCTCACTGTTGGACCAGCAGTCCAAGCTTTATCTCCTGTCAAGGTGAAAGGTCAAGCAGTGTGTATTCAGCCCACAGATTAAAGAAAGAGTTGAATAGCCAGCAGTTATGGCATTTAATAATTTCACACCCTACAAAATACGTAGACAGCAAAAGTATAGAACACTTTACTGTTACAGTACAAGAGGGGATGATGTTTAAAGTGTACTTTAAAAGGGTGTATTAGAATATAAGATAATGTTTTTATATTGTCTTAATGCTGAAATAGTCCATGAGTCGATATTCAGTAAATTATTGGACAACAGTTAAAAAAAAAAAAAAAGTTTAATCATATAAATAATGTTTGAAGAAAAAAGAAACATTTACTGGTTACTGCTTTGCACATGTGAGGATTTATTGAGCTTGGTTCTGGTCATTTTTCCCTATTTTCTGACATTTTATAGACTAAATAATTGATTAATTGAAAAAAATAATAATCAGATCAATTCAGGAAAAAGGAAAGCATGAGGAAAATAATTTTTAATTGCAGCCCTACTGTATATTTAAGTATGTTGCCTATTAGTTAATGTAGCATAATAATATGAGGTCTATATATCCCATGTTAGGAGTTTCATCATTTTCTGAGGGGATGTCTGCTCTGCATGCTCCCTCCCTGCACCTTAGGGCCCATGGCACTATTGAGCACATAGCTCACATAACCCTCCCCTGCCGTCCATGTCCTTTGACCCAGAGTCAGTGGGTTAATAACCAGCTGCACCGAACGCCATTTGTCATTTGCTACCTGCCGCTGATAGGAGATGTCAGCAGTTGTCTATGCCCTTGTCACCCAGCCGCATGACAAATACTGTATCAAGCCTTGCAATCTAAGGCTCCCTGAGGCTTCTCAGTACTTCTCTCCTGAACAACCACTCCCACTTGATAGTATTAGATTCTTGTGCCATGATCCATATCGAGATATACTAGAGATCCCCCTGCGCTTTTCCTTTGATGCTTGATACTTAATGCCAGCAATGGCCTGGAGCTAATGGTTTTGATTGGTGCAAAATGTTTGATGATTTATGCAGATAAGCAGAGGACATTGAATGGTGAGACAGCATTTCTACAATTGCTTTGAACATATGAATTTAATTGAGCTTGATAAATCAATTGCCTTCCCATTTGTAGAGTTTTTTTTGTGTCTGTGTTTAATGCCTGATAAGAAAATGCCTGACAAGTGCTGTATTGATTGTATTGAATGTAAAACATTTGTGATGCTCGCCACTTGTTTTCGAATTTAGATACATTTCTGAATAATACCATGGGTGAAAAAGTGGTAGTCATGAAGATTTCATCAAAGCAGTTAAGAAATGCAGTGGCTTGACAGTAATTCTCCCCGAGCCAGCTGCACAAATGCACACAATTATGACAGCCTAAGAAGTCTGTCCAGCTATTTAAGAGTTCAAGGTTTCTAGTTGCAGCACAGTGTTTGTGTGCGCTTAGACAGAACACTGCACTGGAATACTAATGCACAACTAAACAGTCCCATTTGAACTTTGGTTTATTCCTCACAGGCTATTTAGATGTTTACTTTTCTTTTGAGTTTTCACACAGTAAGGTTAGGAAAACAGACTTTAACAGCAGTTTACTGTTGATGTAAACTTCTCATGGATTAAATGTCCCTTTTTCCTCTCTCTTTGTTCTCTGCAGAGATGTCTGGTACGGGAGAAGATATTTCTCAGGTACACTGGAAGCAGCAGTGGTTGGAAAATGGGACACTGTACTTCCATGTGTCCATGACTGAGTCTGAGCTTGTAGCACAGACAACACAACCCACAGCTCGGGAGCCTACTCATGCCCTACATGAACACATGCATCTGCTGCACATCTCAGTTATGGTAAGTTATAAACACTTAAGCCTGACAAATGTGGTTGTAGATACACATAGATTCAGAAATGCATGTGTAGCATGGCGAAACACACTATTATCGTTTGTGGGTTAAGTATGACAGTCCTCCTATGTGGTTTATCCACAGTGTCATGTGCGACTGGTGGTTGCTGGTGTTTGGGCCCTCTTCTCTCTGAAGATCCTTTTTGACACTCAAAAAAGAGTGTCGTATTGTGTCGCAACTGGATAGTGTGGACATTTAAGTCTGTATAGTGAAAGCTCTTTACATTTGGTGGTTGTCATGTGACTTTTGTAAGGTCAAATCAGAAAGTGACACAGCAAATGGCATCCACAGATCTTGGTGACGTAGGGTATACTTGCACGGTACTTCTGTATCGGCGAGCTAACTGCTGACATGCTAGCCAGCTGAAAATCATGCTAGCGCTTGTCACAATAGTTCCTCGACCTTCTCTCTATTTTCCTTGTAAAGTTTGGTTCATTTTGTTCTCTGGAATATACATCATTGAATCCAATAAAGAATTATTGAACAAGGAAAAAAAGAAGCTTGTTAGCCCTGTCGCTAACAAGTTGACACAGTTTATTCAAGACATATTTGTGCGATCGACTACTGTCTTATAACCGTCTGCAAACCATTCCTCTTTTGAAGAGCAATTTATGCTCTGACAGAGGAGGTTTATTAAAGGTAGATGGAGAAACAGCTAAGAAGCTGCGATAGCTTCCTCCATCTCCAGGTCTCCATTTCCCAAAGGTCAACACTGTCAAGACGGCTTGCTATTGTTCAACAGCGCAAAATTGTCTGTCAAAGTTCACCAAAGTTAAACATTTGAGGTAAACAATTTGCATGTATTTACTTTTACTAATCCCAGCAATTCCATCTGCCATTATAAATGCTGGTGTGATCAGGCCTTTACCACCACATATGTATACAGGATCTATTTATAGAGGGTAACTTTTGCAAGCTGCTGACCTTTCTGTCAATGTTGCATATCTTGATGCTCCTGTTAATGTTATTTTATTGTAGTGAGTAAGTGTGTTGCGACACCTTCGTGTGATAATGCACTTTAAATACGCATTGACGTCACCCCATATTGCATAAAGAGTGTGTCAATTTTTCCCCAGGGTTCGTCCTCCCAGCTGGTATTAAGGGAGACTATGGTACTGATACAGTGAGTGGAAAGAGTAATGACTTTGTTGACAGGAAGTCTGCGGTGGAGGTTAAGATCTTCAAATGTCAAACCAGTCTGGTGAAGGCAGAGCTACAGCTGCACAGCTTAAGCACCTCTTGGTGTAGTAGTAGTGCTGTCAGGGAACGGGGGATTGTCAACATTTAAAAGTATGCAATTACAGACTGTTAGCAGGTGGAGTAGAAAGCTGGTTTGACAGTGATGGCAAGAAGACCCAAGTTTTCTTTATATGTAAGCTGTTTTCTTGTATGAGTAGTGTTTTCATCTCTGTACTGCAGCTTTATGACTGTGGCCTCCTTGAGGCACCTAAGAGCCTAAGACCACAGTTCCCCGCCGCAGCTTCAGCAATGGAAACTTTGAACGTTGTCCACTCAGGTTCAATGCCCCCAGCCTCCACAGGGATGCACCAAACGCTCCGCCGGAGGTATGAGTTGAAAGTCTGTCGGACAGGGGCCTCTTCCAGACGTTCCCAATTTACCCGCACTACCCGTTTGGGCTTACCAGGTCTGTCCAGAGTCTTCCCCCACCCCCTGACCCAACTCACCACCAGATGGTGATCAGTTGACAGCTCCGCCCCTCTCTTCACCCAAGTGTCCAAAACATACGGCCTCAGATCAGATGAAACGATTATAAAATCGATCATTGACCTTCGGCCTAGGGTGCTCTGGTACCAGGCACACTTATGAGCATCCCTATGTTCGAACATGGTGTTCGTTACAGACAATCCGTGACTAGCACAGAAGTCCAACAACAAACAACCACTCTGGTTTAGATCAGGGAGGCCGTTCCTCCCAATCACGCCTCTCCATGTATCTCCATCATTGCCCATGTGCGCGTTGAAGTCCCCCGGCAGAACTATGGAGTCCCCCACTGGTCTCCAAGAAGGCCGATTACTCCGAACTCTTGTTTGGTGCATATGCACAAACAACAGTCAGAGTTTTCCCCCCCACAACCCGCAGGCGTAGGGAAGCGACCCTCTCGTCCACCGGGGTAAACTCCAACGTAGCGGCGCTCAGCCGTGGGCTTGTGAGTAACCCCACACCTGCCTGGCGCCTCACACCCTGGGCAACTCCGGAGAAGAAAAGAGTCCAACCCCTATCCAGGAGTATGGTTCCAGAACCGAGACTATGCGTTCAGGTAAGCCCCACCAGATCCAACTGGTAGCGCTCCACCACCCGCACAAGTTCCGGCTCCTTCCCCCACAGAGAGGTGACATTCCACGTCCCCAGAGCCAGCCTCTGCTGCCCGGGTCTGGTCCGTCGAGGCCCCTGACCTTCGCTGCCACCCATGTGGCAGCGCACTCAACCCCAGCGGTTCCTCCCACAGGTGATGGGCCCATGGGATGGAGAGAGAGGTGCCACGTAGCTCTTTCAGGCTGTGCCCGGCCGGGCTCTGTGGCAAACCCGGCCACCAGGCGCTCGCTGACGGGCCCTCCATCTGGGCCCTCCATCTGGGCCTGGCTCCAGATGGGGGCCCTGGGCTTCGTTTGTCACTCATAATGTTTGATTCTTTTTTTTTAATTTGTAAGATCAGCCTCTGAGCTCTCACCTTACTGTATGTGTTTTTAATAGAGATGCCCCAATCACGTTGTTAGCCTCCAATACCGATTTTATATTGATATAGCTGTGTGAAGTATTAGCCAAGTTTGCCTGTTTGTAGTGTATTGGGATCTTCACCAGGTGGCACTGTAACCGGTTATATGTGTGTATATATGTCATTCTTTAGTAGACCTAAGAATAAGAATCAGTCTTGTTTCTTATACCCTTTTCCTACCACAAATTAGCGCACAAATTCAAGTTTTTGAACTGGAAACTCTGCTAATGATAGACTCCTTTCCCATTGCAAGTCGACGAGTATGCCTTAGATTTTTTCTTCTGGTGCGTCACATTGGAAGTCAAGAACGCGCTGGAAAACGGGTGTTGTTAACTTTTCCTGCTACAGCACAAAACTGCAAACTGCTGTACCGTTCTTATAGTACACCCATGTGCTGTATTCATTTGATATATTCGCTACCAAACTTTAACTCTCCTGCTCCGACCACTCCGACCACCACTTCTGCAGCTACTGACAAGCAAAGAAAACTAGGCTGTCTGTTCCCGGATTTCAAAACAGACCATAATGGCGGCTCGTTTGGAATAAAATCTCTTATTTTACAAAAATGGTTTAACGAAATGTGTTTCTGAAAACATTTTATGCCAGAAATAGGCTATGCAGTTGCTGAATCCGTCTTCATTTCAGATCGACAACCATCAGTTTAAAAGATTTTCATGAGTTTTTGAGAGGCAGAAGCCCTGCTTCTCCAAACTCCCTGCGCTGCTACCAGATTACACTGCACGGCTGTAAATGGAAAGCTTGGAAATGACAGTGGACACACTCCCCAGACAGGTGGGTGGTCTCTATGCTGTTTAAGTGAGCATCATGCGGCGATGACCGTTAAGAATAGGCACCGATACGACTAGTTATCATTGCTTGTGTTACTATCTAGCGTTTGGGTACCGCCTTTTCAGTCTTTCCTTCCTTACTCTTCGCTTTGAGCTTAAACTCGCCATGCTCCGCTGAGTGACGACTCTTCGACAGTTGTTTTGTTTGTAGTACTGTGTGTGTGCCTGGGCGACCACCGTGCGTTTCCTGGCCAATAAGGTGGGTAGGAGGTGGCCACTGGAGGACTTCACATGAACAGGCAATCAGGCACAGACAAGCGGTTGTTGCTTTCAGCCGAGTGTTTAACTATATGTGTGTGTAGTAGTTCATCAGCGGCTAGAAGAGATTAATATGGAGCACCCGATCACGCGTTTTTAGTAAATATCGACCGATAATGAACGGTGGTCGATCAATCAGGGCATCCCTATTTTTTAATTGACCATCCTCTCTGTCTGTTTGCATTTTGAAAATGCATTTGTAACATTATCTTACCTTTTCTGGATGCCAGCCAATACTTTTTAAATGTTTTACTGTATCTCATCTTGTTAACCCAGTTGTAAATCGTGAACACTCCTGGCTGTGTTTTTACACCTCTCTTCTCCTAGTCTCGTGTTC
This sequence comes from Sander lucioperca, assembly GCF_008315115.2. NCBI lineage: Eukaryota > Metazoa > Chordata > Actinopteri > Perciformes > Percidae > Sander > Sander lucioperca. The sequence continues at coordinate 5,825,499 of NC_050186.1, forward strand.
TCGTCACATCACACCTTCCCTTCCTCCCAAAACTCCAACTTCAAGTTGCATGTTTCGCACCTGTTCTGTTTTTGACTTTCTCTGCCTCACCTCTCCTTGCTCATCCCACCATTTACTCTATTTCGGTCTCTCCCCTCCTCTCGGTGCACCGCATCTCCTCGCTCTATCCACCTCTGCATTCTCTCGAATCCTCTGACCTCTCCTGCTCACAGCCCCAACTCCTGTTCTCTCACCCTCAAAACACTTTTGGTGACACGTTATTCAAAGGGGTGTGCATAACACTGTCATGACTATGCCGCCGCAGCTGACATAAACATGAATAAAACATGTGAATATGACTATTGTGTGTGCAATTTGGTTTGTCACTTTCACTGCAACCAGATATCTCGACATCTTGACAACTATCACAGTGTCATAACACTGTGATTCTGAAGTTGAAGTTTTTAGCATTTGTCATTTTGTTCAACATTATAATTACTGTGTGTACTGTAATCCCACTATTACATAACACTTTATTCTAGACACTGTCTAAATCATTTGGCAGTTCAGTAACATTTAAATCTGCCAAGAAATGTTTATCATAGCCTGTCACAGATGTCAACTTGTCAAAATGGGTACTCTTGGAGGCAACTAAACTAAAACTAAAAGTGACATAACCATAATAATAACATAACCATCATAGTTATAACCATTCAAAAGGTTGAACTTTACTCTGCACCTCATGACTCTCCTTTCACTGTTCTCTCATAGGACTATGAATATTATGGGAAAAGTAGAAATAATGTGTTGGAGAGAAGGATTATGTTTAAAATGCTGTTAATTTTTTTTGTCAGTGTATTACCTGGTATGATTACTAGTTTGACAATCAGTTATTTCCATAGGTAATGAGATATTTCAGGTAGGCTTTTTCTACAGCAGATATTTTGACCTATGTGTAGGAAAAGCACAGGTGTTATTAATAGCATTAATAATGGTTCTGTTCTATTGGAGTGTCCCAGTAAGCCGTGTCAGTGTGACAGTAAGCCAGGATGCACAATACCAGGATCCTGTAACCAAAAAAGCTAAATGGAATTCAGCCATCATTGATTTTATTATTTACATCTCCTTGTTTTACTGTGACAAAATGTCATCCATTTAAAATAAAAATTTCTGCCTGTGGCCTTCATTTTAATTGGCAGATAGTTTGTGTTGTATTTCTGTTAGATTAAAAGTAATTTAGAAAATTCACTTCAGTAATATCATATTTAATTTGTTTTCAATTTGTTTTGGTGTACCCATTTTGTTCCATATATTTCAATTTCCTGGAACTGTTTTTGTTGGCAGTCTTAGGTTGACTGGCAACTCAAAATGGACCATATGTGAGTGTGAATGTGGTTATCGGTCTGTGTGTGTTAGCCTTGTAAAATGGGGACCAGTCCAGGGTGTAGCCTGCCTCTCACCCAATGCCCAGTTGATGCACAAGCCAAGCAAAACAAATCATTACAGAAGATTGATGTTTCATTTGTTTTTTTGCTATTTGATTAATACTTATATCAGAAATAATTATAATTATGAATTATTATAACTTCCCTATTTCTCACTGTCTTCTTTGCGTTTCACTGTCCTCTGCTCAACCTTCTCTCCTACAGTGCATCTTTATAATTAGACACTGCTCTACTTGTTTCCTCTGTGCTCCTATCCCTCTCATCTTAAACCCATATCCTTAATAAATGAACACCTCAGCTTCTTTGTGTGCATGCTAGTAGAGCACAAGAAACTTTGCTCCATAGTGCCATCGTTGTTCAAAAATTCCTTAAGCAACTTTTAACATAGCATGTTTTTGGTCAATTTTTGGCAGCAGACAGAAACTGTTAACACAACTTACATAGTATCACCTTTTACATTACATTGATGTGGCTAAGTTGTAAGCAAACAGTTGCCTGTTTACACATCTAGCAAATACGGATCAACATTAGCCTTTGTGGAGCTCCATAGAGCTGAGGGGAACTGCAGAGTCGGTCAGTTGGATGATAACTATTTTTTTTTTTTTGCTACCAGCGACCACGTCAACATACAAGTAGTCATGTGCTCCATTGTTAAATATTGATTATAGCTGCTTTAAACATGGTTTTATACAATCACACATGTACACTGTCTTTGCAAAAAACGGTATAATTGGGTTTTTAGGTAGTTGTTTTTATCTTGTGGGTTGGCATCTCTTTAAAAAATACACATCAGTGTTTGAAATGTAAAGGAGGGTAAGAGTAGGGGAAGTATATCAAGGCAGTTTGAATAGGACAGAAGGTCTGGTGGTTTGGCCTCATGGCCCCAAGGTGTCTCCTGGCTCTTTGAGTGAACATCACATTGTCTGATGCTGTCAGTTCTGGGTCAGACTGAAGTGTGAGCACTCTATTCTTCTGGCATTGAGCTGTCAGTTTCTCACTCACTCAAGCAATCATCTTCCCAAGTCTCCCTGCTTTCCGCTGTCCTTCCCCTCCGCTGTCTCGCCGTCATATGACAGCAGCAGACAGAGACAGGTATCAGTTTTAACACAAGCTAAAATGACATTTGACTGACGTAGTGATCAGATAGATGTGCTTTACAGTACAATGATTGGCTGCACAATTTGAAGAAAAAGTCATATTGCGATTTACAATACAGCGATTATGATTGCGATATAATGGTATCATGAGTCTACTTGCTTGATTACCAAGGAAACTGCACAAAATACAATTTTTTTCAGCTGATTTTTTCGTCAGCTCGATCAGTATTGCTGACTTCACAGCTGCAGACCACAGCACCACGTCTGGTCTTAAGGTGGTGCTGCATATCACCTGTGGGAACTGGAGCTGCTTAACCAGGTCCACTTCCATCTTCCACACCGCCCCTGGTGTTAATAGCTTGGCGGGTGGTCTCTTGCTGGTATGCCTTGCGGGTTCCCCCTGCCTGAGGAAGTGGATCCTGCATCAGCTTCTGATGGACTCTGGTTATTTGCTTCCTGCCGACTTTTCTCCAGCACCTCTGCCAGCTTCCTGAGCACCTGGTCGTGCCGCCATCTGAGCCGACCCTGTGTCAGTGCTGTTTTGCAGCCTGACAGAACATGCTGGAGTGAGGCATTGATGGTTCCGCAGAGGTCACGGGATTGCTCAGTTCCAAGCCATTGATGGAGGTTTTTAGGGCTCGGGAGGGTGTCGTATGTTGCCCTAATGAGGAAACTGAGCCGAGCCTGTGGCAGTTTCCAGAACTCTGCCCAGCTGATTGCTCGGCTCGCGACACCCTCCCAAGTTGTCCACCGCCCCTGTACCACAGACCTCACTCTGAGCTCCTTCTGCTCAATCCTGGTGACCTCTGCAACAACAAGGTCCTTCATCTCCTTCCTGATTGCCTTGGACCATAGGATTGGTGGGTCGTTCCATCCGAGGCCTGCCCGCCCTGTCTGGACCATGCCCACGACTTGTTGATGTTGCAGTCTTCCCATCACCTTCTGCACCTCCTCCTTGGCCCTCCATTTCCTTCCAGTCTCAACTTTGGCGTTTGCATCAGCCACTCCCCTGTCGGAGGAGTCCCTTAACTCCATCACCAGCCTTGCCTTCTCCTGTCTGTATAAACAAATTCTTATTAAAATAATACATTTTGTATGCCCTTTTAAACAATGACATTTAAAATGGGTGTGGTATTATAACTAGTTACAAAATATACTTTGTACAACCTCTTCTTAAAGTCTGCACACTCTGAACCCCTCACCCTACACCCCTACACTTCTGATACTCACCTGACCATTCACGACACACTCGCTACTGCCTAAACAGACTGACTGGTCATATCTTTTGTGGATGTTGTTACGAGGGGCGCTTCATACATCCATGGGGTAGATTGAGAGGGCACATCCAACGTCGATTCAACACAGAAGAAGCATAAATTGCATTAGTGAGAGCGAGAACGGCAGGCGAGTGAGTGACGTCAGTGCCTGAGTTGTGAAGCGAGGAGAGTGACCGTGAGCGGTGTCGGACTTAGTGTAGTGGCTGTGTGAGGGAAAAGCAAGAGGAAAAGAGATAGCAAAGAGGATGTAAAGTGAGTTAACAATAAACACCAAGCTTCTTAAGACACTGTGGCTTCATCTGTTGATAATACTTTCAGTAAAGTGACATGTGTTACAACGTGCAGACTGCAGTGCACACAGTGTCATGCCTTTTTGTTTACTTAAATCGCACAATTTTTGCGGTTATGTAATCGCACAGGGCGACATCGCGATTGTGATTTGATTAATTGTACAGCTCTACTTACACTCATAACCAGTTGATTTGGCAGTATTGTCTTAAGCATGGAACAAGTTGCCAGTATTTTTAATACCCCTTTCACATCAATGGCTCAACCAGGGTTATACCCAGGTTGACTGTTAACCCTCCCTGATGTACTCGGCTTAGCGACCCAGGTCGCCAGGTGGGTTGGATCAGTGTAGGACTAGGGTTGATTTCAATGTGAATTGCCCACAACCTGGGTCGTTAAGAGCCGGGGTGGGACGAATTATGTGATTGGTTGGAAATGACAGTGGGGCAGTCGTCACAGGTTGCCGCCTATGGTCACTGCACACTTTGAAAATACAACAACATAAATTTTGTCTCACTGTGCTCTACGCTGGGTTTTCACCATAAACTGTTAAAAACTAGGATTTTCACAGGCAGCTTCAACAGCAGCAGAACACAGCGGTTCAATTCATTTCCGAACAGTCCGCTTACAGTGAGTGCCTGGATGTTCACTAGTCTGCCCCGGTCTCGAACTGCCTGTAAAAACCCAGTGTTAGAACGTAAACGTATGAAACGTTAACTTTAATTCTCTCGGGACCGCCGATCGCCGGGACCGCCGTCTGACACCTGTCTGCAGACAGCTGTCAGACAGCCGTTCAGTGCGGCTGCTGGGTAGCGTGAATTTCTCGCTTTTTTTCTTTCTTTTTTTGAAATGAGTCGTGAAGGCAACAGCAAATCCCAACTTTACTTTTAACGAAACTAAACAAAGAGAAATGTTCTCCCCTCGTTAATAAGTAAAAAATGGATACTAGAGTAACCTCCTTTTCCAGCTGCTGCAATAAATATGCAGAGGAGGAGAAATCAATGTGCACAAAATCATTTGATGAAGTGTTTGATGGTTTATTTATTTGTGCTTTAGAACATAATCACTGCGAATGAAACACAACATTATTATTTCTCTCTCCCTACTGTACAATGACAAATTCCAAGCAGCTACAAAACACATTAGTTCTTGTGGTATTCAGGGCGTATGTGACAAATTAGCTTTTCACTGAATATGACCTGTAAAGCCCCACCCATTTCTAGCACTTAAGGTAACTGTTGTGCATTGCTCCCGGGTTGTGACCCAGGTGATCTTTGAATTGTCATGATCAAGGATGAACCCATGTTGACTGGCTTGGTTTGAATTTCCAAAAGAAGGTTAAACACTGATCAGACAACCATGGCCCAACCCTGGTCAGCGATGTGAAAGAGGTATTCCTTACTAGCCTTAGTATAGTTCCTTAGTTTAGTTGTTTTCATTAAAAGGGTTCTCTTCAAGGCTTGCATCAACACAAGTTAATAATATGGTAATAATAATGGTTATCTTGGAAAGACAAAAAGTCCAGGGTGCTTAAGAAGTTCAGTCAAATGTTTTGAAGGTGCTCTTTGCAACCCATGCGTAGCGGCACAGACAGCCTTCTTCAGGGTGTGATGAAGACTCCCTATGTCATTAAAATTTTCTATTATGAAATAGCCAGTAAAATGAAGGCTTTTTAAATAATTTTGAAGAAGAGTGCCTTGGATTTTCCTTTTTTTCTAATAGAATGGTTATGTTTAGCGTGGTCCTACCAGACTCTCGTACATTTAATTTGTACAGAGAGTCTTGCCACTCTCCATTGACAAGTGTTAACTTTGTTGAACTCTGTTGAAGTTTAAAACTATTGGATCTGCCCAGAGCCACTCTGGATCTGCCATAACCAATCGCTAACGTTGCATGTGCAACAAGAGGGGAGACAGACAAGGCTTCCTGAACATTAGCATCGCTAGCGTTAGCCTTTGCCAACTCCTTCACCACTAACGGAGCGAGCTGGAAAATCAAACTTTTCCCGAACCCTGTGGGGAGGAGGGCCATAACATCATGGCCACCAACAAAACTCAGCAAAGATTGTTCTTGCTCGGGCTTTAACTTCTGGATATTCGGCAGCGTTGCCACAACGGACCGAATAGCTTCACTCACATCGTTCTCCGCCGCCATTACGGAACTACAACTCTAGTGCACAGGCACGGCCTCAACGTCATCGTTCTCAGTCACTCCCTCTGTTCGCTGATTGGACCGCCAAAAATTTGGCTGGAGAAAACCCAAGACTATACCGCGAACCCAGACATAGTACTGAAGGGAAATGAAAATTGAGCGTAAGTACGTTGGAGGGCGAAGCCAGGCTAGGTTATGTTGACATTTGTAAGGAAAATATAGGCCTTGACAATTATGCTTGTAGACTTGGGAGCTTACAAAGACCTGTTTACTACCAAAGGGAAGCCTTTCTTTCACAGGAAAACCCAGTGATCCTTCACTGTCCTTGCAGTTTTGTTTCCATAGGCTTCTTAAAGTTTTTCTTTGGTTTGTTTGTTTTTTTTCTTCTTCAAACACTGGCCATTGGTTATATTATTTTCAAATAGCTTTCAGTGATGATCTTCTCTATTGTTGTAAATACTGTATATAGCTGTTAAATGTATTCATGACTGCAACCTCATGGTGATACTTCACATTTTGACACTGTTCAAGAACCCTGCTGATTTAATAGAAAAATGATTTTATACTTTGGTTTATTCTTTTTTTTCTTTTCTTTTTGACTTTCTGATGATGTTATAACACTTTCCTGACACATCTGTCTAACAGTTATTAAATTACTTTTAATCAACATCTTCTGTATAATTCATTTACCTCCTTTATAAACTACCTTCAAAGGAAAAAGAAAAAAATCTTAGAAGTGTGGTTTGTTGCATTAAGTCACACAGACTGAGACACATACTGCCTGTCACATAGTTTAATTGTTTAATTGTGAGGTATGATGAAAAATAGCACGTCTTGCACTGCAATACAATGAAGATTTTTTTGCTGCATTTCTGCATACAGCACAAAGTGCTCCCTTGTCATGCTTGGAGGCCTTTATCTGAAAACATTTTGATTTGCATTGTGTCATCAAAACGATCACACACACTTTAGCAGCTATAGCAAGGATTTTTTTTTTTGTGGTGGTTGGCTTTTTGTCAAACTGCTTTTAGTCTTTGCTCGGCACTTTTTGATTTGCACCTTTTTTAGGGATTTTCTGGCAGGAGCCAAACTGTGATTGTAAATCATAGGAAAGGTAGGATTCCATATTTCAGTATCAGCAAAGTACTTCATTGCAGATCACTGCTGTCTGTCACTGTTTTACTGCAGCCTCTGACTCTGTTAAGTAAAATGATATAGTTATATAATAGTTTTTCTTCATCATACATTTGCAAAAATGGGAACAGAGGCAGGTCATATAACACCTACACACAAAGTAATAAATCTGTTAACACTATTGGAGGCAAAGATGATTGATATAATTTAAACCATTTCAGAAAGAACTTTGACCGTAGAATGAAACATGACAAAAAAATAATGTGATTCATGGAATTAATAACATCTAACACCAGACAGTTTGTGTTCAGAAAAGAGTCACACTGGTGGTTTGAGCAGATCTCTAAGATGTACTGAAGCAGCCCTTAAACAAAGCCCCCACCCCACAGCTAAGACAGATCACAGTGAAAAAGCAATTTTCTCTGCTCAATTCAACCTCTTCACCAGAAAAAAATCCATGATGCATGATGCACTATAGGACGTTTTTTGGTGGAAAAAAGAATTATAGGTAAGATATAATTGCATTTCTCTCTCATCAGTACTGAGAATGATATAATACAGTGGGAATATGAATATGGAGTTCACAGGAAAAGGCAGTCAGTCATATTGTGTGTAGCACTGTGGAGAATTTTTCAATAGATGGCATATTTGAGTTCACTGGGAGGACAGGTAGTATTTTACCAAAATGAGATGCAATAAAGGCTGGCAGTTCAGAGCCTTTCATATGCCACGTTACAGAACATAATCATTTATTCCCTGAGATCTGAGTGTCTATTGGACAACAAGAAAATGGAAATTAGACATGTTTCATTGACTATCTGGACATTATGTTAAAGACGTCTGTTAGCCAACCACTAAAAAAATAAATAAATAATAGAAAACATTTCATTTTTAAAACCATTTCTTATAATTGAGCATATGCCTGGGGTCATTTAAAATTCATGCACTCACACAATGGAAGGGAGGACTACTATTCTTATCACTGTCCTGATAGTTATGCATGGAAATCACAGTGCACCCTACACGGTTGAAATTGCTTCCTTATAATTAAGCAGTCACTGGTGATATATTACCATCAGTGTGTGGTGGGTCATCGACGCATTTGAGGCAACTGTGGCTCCTGTGGAATCGGGCTACATAAATTAATCTTCACCATGCCCTGGCACACGCAGGCATAATGCTGCTGCGGGTGAGGACATTTTTTAATTATTACATTAAAGTCCAAGCAAGCTACAATTTTAATTGCTCCAAGCTTTAATTGTTTTGGCCACCTTTTGGTTTCTATGAATTGACACATGCGTGTCATTGTACCATGAATACAAAATCAGTGCTAATCTAAAAATTCTGGTAGCCAACAGTTTAAGAGATTGACATGGAGCATCTACAAGTAAGAATTATTAGCAAAGTCATTGGCTGAAGGAGCTACTTGTTCTTCTGCGCCGTTTAATAAAGCTTCTTCACGTCATCGCTGCTTAGTATGTATCCCTTAATTTATACTTATACATCACATTAAAGGTTTAAGTGGTGTATAATGTCTCAGGCTTAATATGCTCATTCACAGCTTGTTAGAATATATATACCACAACATGATTAATTGTAAAAGCTCTAATAAATATTAGGAAGATAATGTATATGTGTGTTGCCTTTCTTTTTCTGTTGCATATAAATACATCAGACTAGTTTTAGGACATCAGACTTATATACATTTTTTTTATTTTATATTGTATTTAACCTTTATTTAACCAGGTAGGCTGTTGAGAACAGATTATCATTTGCAACAGCGACCTGGCCAAGAATAAAGCATAAACGTGCAAGACAACATACAGTTTTACATTCAATACAGTACAAGCCGGCGCAAAGTGAGGTAAAAGTAAGTCAATGGATATGTGAAAGTGATATGGTAATAACACAATATAGATGAATAGACAGTCTATTTAATCAATAGAATTATTAAATAATGAATCAATGTTATGTTGCATGTATCCGATTTATGAAAAATCCCAATATTTTTACCACAGTATCTTTACATTGTTTGTGCTTAAAGTCAGTTACTCCTTTTTTTAAAATCAAGGTTTATTTTCATTGTTAAATATTTTAAAAAAAATGTATTCAGTGGGCACTTAACATCTCACCCATAACCTACCATCACACAAATCCCATAGTTGGTCCCTTTTTATGACCATTGTGTCCTCTCTTTTCCACCTTCCAGAGGTTTTGGTCCAAATTCTTGCAAATAACAAAAAATAATTAAAATCAAATTAGCATGGTTCTCTTTAGGCTATTTTTGTTCCTTTTGTTTGTGTGAACTACTAAGCTAAAGTGCCGAAGCCTCAGTACTGTTGCTAATATTACCCAGGTAATTTCACAGGTTAAATCGCTCCATATGTTGGATATTTTGGCAACTTCGGCGCAGCACAACAGGCTGTAAACACAACCCTGACCTGTTATCACCCTAAGAAGTTGTTATGGAAATTAGTTTTACACATCCAGAAGGCAGAGAGCAACATTATCATTCATTTTATTAACCTGAAGAATATATGTATGACATTTATTCTGCTTTTTAGTCTCCACAATTCCTGAGAATAGCTGCTAAATGTTCCACTGTTGGTCAGTATTCTCCAACTGTTTGCTAACTTTGTCTGTCTGCCATTTGGTGCTGGGAAGGTAGTGTACAATGGGCTTTTAGAGCTTTTTCGCTAAACAAACAACTGCATTGTGTAGGTGGAAACAAAAGTCTTGAGACTCAACAAAAAAAACCTAAACTTGTGGGCTATCAAAACAAAAACGAGGTCACAAGACACTTAAAAAGCTCCATAGAGCTGAGGTGAAGTGCAGAGTTTGGTGATAAGATGGACCCCCTTCACACTAGGTCTTTTGACACATCATTCATATAAAACATATTGATTAGTGCAGCTTTAGATAACCCAAACTAGAATGGTTTATGTGAAGTTTAGTTAATTTGACCGTGGAAACAATCATCATTACATCCATAGACTCGACTCTGACATTATTACAGAGAAATACTGCACATTAGTAATATTAATTGGGCACTGTGAAAAGACGAGTGTTAGATGAAAACAAATGTCAGAGAACTACCGTAAGCTCATTTCTCAATTGGATTCTAAAATATTAATGTGGTTTGTTTGAGTATGGAAATGATTCATTGTTGTTTGTTGGCCATTCACCATTATAATTGTAATCAGCACTGGAAAGTGTCCATGACCATTCTAATGTCAAGTAAAGAGCACTTTTAAAAATAAATAATTTATTGTTAGCTGTAGCCTTTTGATTTAATTTTCTTGTTGAGCATAGTCTATGCACTGCATAAAGTGAAAGCATAGCAAAACATTTTTACTAGGGATCACGTAATTAGTGTAATATTTATTGTGCTCCTTTGGGTTTACCATTTATTGTCTTGAACAGGCTAACTTTACCATGTTACTCTGTGAGATGGTGTTGAAGTGCCTTCCTTTGAATCCAATTTCTCTTGCATTACTTTGCAGGGTACCTAATAACATTTCACAGCATGACATTTAGCTTTCTGCTGTTGTCTGCACTAGCCAATCAAACCTATAATTATTGTGGTGATGGCGCAGTGGATATGATACATGCCTTAGGTGTGGGAGATCTGGGTTCAATTCCCACTACAATACATCAACCAATGTATCCCTGGGCAAGACACTTAACTCATAGTTGCTCCAGAGGTGTGCAACCTCTGATATATATAGCAATTGTAAGTCGCTTTGGATAAAAGCATCAGCTAAATGACATGTAATGTAAAAGAAGGTTTATTCATTTAGTTAAGTGGAGTACTGTACCTTTTTAGATATAAAGGCCTAGTTTTCTTTCTTTTATTTTACTGTGAGTTCAATGAAATGATTCTGTCAGAAGAAAATGGCAAAAATATTGAAAAGAATAATACAGCATTACTGCAGATAGATGAAAAAGAGCAATAGTGCAAAGTATAAAGACAAAATGAGAATGTAAATTATATATTTTGTAACAGGCTTTAGTTATTCATGTATTTGTATATTTCTATTCCCCCAACCCTCTGATCTAGAAAGAGTCATTCATGCACTAATATCATCCAGGCTAGGCTGCTGTAACTCCCTTTAACACTGGCCCCCCATTCATTTCAGGATACACATCAAAATCCTTCTAATTGTCAAAATAATATCTCCATAGTCTCACCCCTACATTTATTTAAAGGTCCAATATGTAATATATTTACTGTAATAAATCCAAAAATGACCCAATGCGTCATCAGATATTAAGGAAACATGCTAAGTTGAAATACTATCTTTTCTGACAACAATGCTAATGCCAGTATTTTCTCTTAAATTTCCGTTCGGTGATGGAATTTCTGTTTGTGTTTTGGCCTGTGTGTTGTTATCAACTGCCCAGTTTGACAGCCAGGCCGGGTTGCCAGATATACCTGTAAAAACGTAAACCTAGCGCGCTACAGCTGTAACGTCAGTACAGCTATGAAAGCAGCAAACAAACAAACAGGATCAACAGAGATTGATTTTACCCGACAAAAAAAAATGGCATGTTTCTAATAGTTGCGTGACCAGAGACGTAACAAACCCGTCTGGGTAAATATTGGAGATGTATTTGAAAGATGGAGACAGCTTAGAGCCCAAAAGGACACAGAGTTGGCTAATTTTCCTCCTGAACAGTTAAGCATTATCTTCAGGCTAATTTATCACAGCTATTAGGGACAGGCATTTTATCTCATTTCAACATTTGTGTAGCTACTCACATTGAATTATATAGCTAGAGTACCCGAGTTGGTTACTCACAAAAACAGTTGAGACACAGCCAGTGAAGTGATCCCGACTAGTCCTGGCTAATGCTGCCATGCTAATCCTGCTAACTGCTAACGTTACCTGAAGCAAGCGGGCCATGGCTGTTTACAACGTGTAGCCTGTTCAGCGGCTGTAGCTGACAACGGTGAGTTATTTGAAGCCAAGAGAGGGGGGCTGTAAATCGGAAAGAGAGGACCTCGAGTTTGCAGTGTGTTTAGCGATTGTTGCCGTAATTCTAAGCCAATAAAGTGTGTTCATTCGGGTGGAAAAGACGGCAAGGTAGTGGTATTTTTAGCGGTTCCTATCGTAATTCTAAGCCGAGGAAATGTGTCTGTCTGGCGTGTGGAGAGGATGGCGAGGTTGTGGGATTTTTAGCAGTTCCTACGGTAATTCTAAGCCGAAAAAGTGTGTCTGTCAGTTGGGTACAGAGCTCCACGTGAGCATGGGCTTTTATGACTTTCAATATAGCCAGCATCTAACGTCAGCTACTCCGCTGTGCTGTGGAGTAATGTCTGGCTATGTGAGACAAGCGTCTAGCAACATTGTTGTGGATGCTCCGGTATCAGCCTGGCAACCAACATGAACTTCGAGTCTGGGGAGGAGGAGGGGGGGAGACGACTCTCTCCAGTATTTTGAATTTGTACTGCAGTAACTATTTTAAACACTAGCTGTCAGTATTACATATTGCACCTTTAAGAACTTCTCACTCCTTATAGCACCACCAGACCCTTTAGATCTGCCCACCTTGGCATGTTGTGCCCCCGTTCGTGGAAAAAAAGGAATAGCCTGCCAGAAGCCATTAGACAGGCTGAGTATGTTGATGTTTTTAAGCTGCACCTTAAGACCCACATTTATTTTTTTTCTTGTTTTTTATCCGATTCCCTGGTTTAAATTGTTTCTATTTAATATTAGTCTTGTATACATGTATTTCTATCTTTGCGAAGCATTTTAGTGCAAAACATGTCTGCTTTTTAAACTGCTATATAAATAACTTGAAACTTAAATTAATTACTTAATGTAATTATATTTAACAAAAACAGGCACATATTTTTGTGAAGGCTTTTGATGTTCCAAGCACTCTGTGAAAAGAGATTAGTGCCAGGGGAGAATTGCCAATTTTGTTCTATTTTTCTTGCCCATGTTGATTATTTGAACAATGCCATTTTAGTGCAAAATTGAATCAATCTGGATTTGAACTCTTCCTGGTGGAAGAAATCTGTGGTTTACCAACTGACCCAGACTTCATCAAAGTGATGATGTGCCTCAAGTCTAAAACACATTGCCACTGCAGTGCAGCAGCATGTCACATGACACTTACCATCTCATGCCCCCAGCACACATCAGTCATTCTACGGCATGAGGTTGTGAAGTATATTGTGTGTTATTTCACTTGATTCCTTACCTAAAAAGTCTTTTAAAAATATTTTCTTTAAAATCGTTAGTGGGTTGTCAATGTCTGAATTTCTTTTGAACTCAACAGCAAGCTTTTTTCTTGTCCACTATGACAGTAGATGCCCATAGAGATAGACATACCATCATCTGACACAAAAGATGTGAAATTGTGCCAGTATGTGCGGAATCGAAGGGCATGTCTGGAAAACAATGCTGATTTTCTGTTGCATCAACATAGCCTGGCTCCACACTCCTACGTACTTCCGCTCAATTTTCATTTTCCTTCAGTACTCCGTCTGGGTTTGCCATAGACCGTAAAAGAAAGTGACGCCGTTGTTTTCGACAGAGACCTGTAAAGTCAATTAGAAGCACTTTTCCGGTGGTGGCTGAGCGTTACTGCGCAGCTGCAAACTGAGCTTGCCGACGTAAATGTGACGTGAGCAACCTGTCTGAAAGTTGTAAGTAAGCTGGTAGCTGTGCCAAGAAAAATCTCAATCATTCCGAATCTTGCAGAGACGGAGAGCATAGGTATATGTAAGGAGATAACATAGGCACAGGCTAATTATTGCTACAAATACAGCTGCTACGGAGCCATAACGTGAGATACAAGGTAATGGAGCCTTTTATACATTGTCGTGTTTCTTTAGATATAAACAATGGACAAATAGAGTATTTAAACACTTCAAATGTAAAGTTATTCGTTGTCAAAGTGGCACCAAAATGAATGGCAGTCAATGGAATGCTAACGGCACCTGATGCCTTTTTAGCATCAAAATGGCTCCATGGGAGGTTGGCTTACCCTCTTGGGGCTTGCGGTATATTCTTGGGTTTTCTCCAGCCAAATATTTGGCGGTCCAGTCAGCGAACAGGAGGAGTGGGGGAGAACAATGACGTTGAGGACGTGCGCTAGAAAGATGCGAGCGAAGCCATTCGGTCCGTTGTGGCAACACTGGCAAATATCCAGAAGTTAAAGCAGCAAGATATTTGCTGAGTTGTGTTGCGGCCCTCCTCCCCATGGGGGTTCGGGAAAAGTTTGATTTTCCAGCTCGCTCCGTTAGTGGTGAAGGAGTTGGCTAAGGCGAACGCTAGCAATGCTAATGCTAAATATAAGCCGATAGCTGTTGTCGGTCTTCCTTCTTGTTGCACATGTGCATTACATACGTTACCAATGTACCAAACGTTAGCGATTGGTTATGGCAGATCCAGAGTGCCTCTGGGCAGATCCAATAGTTTTAAACTTCAACAGAGTACCCGCCTTCAAGGAAGTTAACACTTGTCAATGGAGAGTGGCCAGACTCTCTGTACAAATGAAATGTACGAGAGTCTAGTAGGACCAGGCTAGCATCGACAGTGTTGTCACATGAGAATAGAGCAGCATGCTGTTTCAGACCCTGGGGCTATTATGTATTGCCATCTGTAAAAAAATTATTGGGCCAACTTTGTCTCTCACAGCATCACATGCGCGGTAAATGTTTAGGAAGTTTTAGGGCAGATTGACCATCAAACATATTGACTCTAGCTAGAGGGCTCTAGCCAGAATATATTTGTTAAATAAGTTCAAAACTTAATTTGCAAGGAGCCATTTTGAATTAAATGCAATGACTTAAAAATGATTACTGAATTTAATATTTATTCTTTTTAAATGGATTTTTCACAACTCCAGTTCTGTTTTGTTCATTCAATTTCAGCTTTCATGAGCACAAGGAACTTTTTTCCTTGAATGGGGACTGAAAGACTGTCACCTCCTCCACTGCTGCAAACAGTGGACTTAAACACTTCACTTAAATAAAGAGAAGCAATGTGCCACTGTGCCTCACTCATTACTTCAGACAATCACCAAGTCTTACTCTCCCCAGTTAGTGAAAGACTTGCAAATAATGTATTAGTTTAAAGTATTGGGCATTTAACCAATGTGGCACCGTAGCCTGGCAGACACGTACAGCTGTCTTTGGCCTTCTTGCTGCTGCAGTCTGCCAAGACAAATGCACAGCACTGTTCTCAAGTTCACACTACATTGAAGAGACAGTTTAATCTGTGACAACCTAACAATATCCAGCGCCGTCAGCTTACCCCTCAAGCTCTTCTACTACCCCAATGAATGCTGCCATGGGGATCGGCCCTGAGCTCCCTCCACTAATAAATCTATTGCCTTCTGTCCAGAGAGCTTATTTGTTAGTTTTGAATGGGTTCCCCAATGTTCTCCATACCCTTGAGGTCTTCTGAAAGTCAACTGTATATGAACTCATTCCACATGATAGAAAAACGTCAAAAACATCACTTGGTATATCCGACAATTGATGATTTGTTTTTCTTTTACTTTACAGCAAACAATGAACATATGGTCCTCAGTGAAACAACACTTATTTGAACAAACTGGATTTTTTCCCCCTGGTACCTAAGCTAGCAGATGTGTTCCAATATAAACTTAAACCCCATAACATTTGTATGCGATATTGCAATACACACAATGTATTTAGGGCTGTCAAACAATACATTTTTTTTAATCGCAATTAATCGCTGAAGTTCTATAGTTAATCGCGATTAATCGCATATTTTATCACATGATTAAAATTCTATTATTTTGCATTTCAGAACAATTTTTAAGTACATATTAACAATCAAAAGCAAATTTTACCAGTGTATCTTGATTGGGAATCAAATGAATGCAAAGAAAGTTACTTCACGAACTTGATTTTAAGATTTGTAATTATTTATTTACTGTAAACAAAAGAAAAATGTGTGAATCTGTCATTATTGCACAATTCCTCCAAGTACCTAACTAAAAAACTAAAAATCCCTATGCTTACTAGAGTCAATATAGTGTTTAGTAACTCCTAAATAATGTTGATTACGTTAGTCCGTGTTAACACAGCCCATCTCCACTCTTACCCGGCGACAGAGAAACAGGCTGGATAGTCCGGTACACTGTTGTTTCCACAACAACAAAAACACAGCAGTCTCTGAACTCGCGTTGGGAGTTTCGTTGAAGTTGGATGTAGTCCAGTTTTTGTCTAATGAGCGAACACTTGAAAGCAGGATTGATGGAACAGGTGGCTGGCTAGCGTTAGCTTTCCACCTAGCTAGGTTATACTCTAGCCCCTGTTCGCATTTCACCGCTGAGGATGTCCCTCCGTGATCGCCCGCTCCGGCCGCTGCCCACTACGGCCGCTGCAGCTGCTCGCTCCGGCCACCGCTGCTGCCTGCTGGTCAAACTAACCTGTACGGCGGGCCACAGCAACCTCTTATTTCCGAACATTAATCTCTCCCCCGCCCCCTGAGGGCCGGTTGTCTAGCATCACGTTAACTGTACTACTATGCTTAGCTCCGTAGGTGGTAGCTCAAGCTTGACGTGCTTCGGTGATACTTTAATTCGGCTTTACACAATGTGCTTATGGCTTTCGACTTGTCTACGAGTCGTCCGGGAGTTTTGGAAAATAAAAAGCTCCATTCAGGATTGCATTGCTGCTGTTGTCTTTCTCCGTCATGCCTGCAGCAGCAGGATGTGTTACAAGGAAGTGGCAGCATGATGATAAGTAACGGTGCTGCAAAGGGTCAAAATAGTAGCCTGTCAGGCACGACGCAAAGCCAAGTGAAAAATAGTGTAAAATAAGTGTAAAATAGTGTAAAATAAATTAATAAATGCCGGCATGCGATTAATGTGATTAAAAAAAAATGTATCGCATCGCGTCAGCCCTTAATCGCATCGTGATTAACGCGTTAACGCTGACAGCCCTAAATGTATTGCATCATCTCAACAATCCATTATAGATAGGATAGAAGACTTGGAAGAGATGACCAGTTTAGATGATGACTGCCATCAGGGTTAGTCTGTTATAGCTACTGATGATAGCTCCAAGGCTTTCCATATTCATGCCCATGTTTTTATTTATTTTTTCTTTCATCTCTGCCTATGCCACTGCTTTGGCCTCCTTAGCATGGTGTTCAATATAGACAATCCATCACTATCACAGATGTTCAATAACCACGCACCAACCGAGAGGATATTCCTCCGAGTAATGCCGCTCCAGGCATCAGGGTCACTAATGTGGCCATGTTATGTTTTCTAGTACCACTATACATTTGCATTTGGCGGCTCACCGTTCTCCAGGAAGGCAAAGTACTTTAGCATGCTATTAGATGCTCGCATAAAAACAGCAGTTAGTGTTCTCCCCTTTCTGCAACATGCAGTCACATTGGGGTGACCCTCTCATCCACTGGGACTCTCTAAATGTGCCTACTTGCAGTAATGGGCATTGGTGTCCCTATTCCGTGCGTAGCTCCTTTTGGTTCCAGCTGGAAGTCATTGTGGTCTGTTTCAAAGACGATTTGTCCTCTCACCTGAAACTGTTTTACCTTGCATGTCCCTTAAAAGCCTAGCATTGAGGTAACATTAAAACTTGCTTTACATCTAAAACAAAGAATCAAATGTCAAGAAAACATGATTTATTTCCTATTTCTGGGTTTTGTGTCCTGCACAGCTTGGACTGGTTAATTAGACGCCTTCACTACCCCTGTTTAACAATATGTGGAAGTATATGCAGGCAGAAACTATGTTAATGTCTGTAAAAGTATAGGAATGTACATAGTACTGTGTTGTACTGTATTTAGCCTCTCCTACTGACACTCCTGCCTGATGTAAGGGGATGTTGACTGATGAACACGTTAGTCTACACCTTTCCCACTTGTCCATTAAATCAATGAATGCATTGCCTCACCACCCTTGCTAATTGTTCTTAACCAGAGCCATTAGTGCCATGGCATGCTGTTGGGGATGATACTGTTGAAGTAATTAGGAAACAAGCAACATGGTGTTTTATAATGTTCTTCTTATAACAAGTGCTCATATTATGCTTTTTGGCTTTTTCCCTTTCCTTTTTTTGTGTTATATATCTTTTTTGTGCACGTTATAGGTTTACAAAGTGAAAAAACCCTAAGTCCACCTCAAAGGGACTTACCATCTTCCAGAGAAAACACTGTTC
This sequence comes from Sander lucioperca, assembly GCF_008315115.2. Classification (NCBI taxonomy): domain Eukaryota; kingdom Metazoa; phylum Chordata; class Actinopteri; order Perciformes; family Percidae; genus Sander; species Sander lucioperca. The sequence continues at coordinate 5,844,049 of NC_050186.1, forward strand.
ACAAACTGCTCCAAACAGCTCTATTGTAGTCCAGCCTTTACTTCCGTGATGAACGTGCGTCACTTTGTAACACATGTTATAATGCTCGCCTGGCTGCTAGCATGGCACTCCCTCATGCTCTGCAACTGACAAGCTAGCAGTACTTACTGCGCATGTGCGACTCCCAACATAGATGGTACAGAAGTGAGGTGCCTCACTCTGTAGCTAAAACAGAGAGCTCAACACACAGGGTGAAAAGAGGAGCTGCAGCAATGTGCAGTACAACAAATAAATGGTGTTTTCTGAAAATTAAACCACATAAGCCTATTCTGGTACAAGCTCTAAATACAATTAAGAATCTGAAAAATGAGCATAATATGAGCACTTTAATGTCTGCTGCACTACGGAGCCCCGGAGGTGACATGGAGGGGAAAAAAAAGAAAACGAAGAAAAAGAAAAAAACATGTACTGGGGGAAAACGCTAAACTCAAGATCTCGAGTTTGTGAGATGCAGGAAAAAAAAATATCGAGAAAAGTCGAGATCTCGACTTTGAAACTCGAGATACCGAAAGGTAGAGGAGAGGAGGACTATGTTTCTCTATCTCAAGTCCGTGAGCTTATGGAACAACAGAAGTTGTTTTATAAAGATCTGTTGGACCAACAGGAGCGGAACTATCAAAACTTTTTAAAGATAACGATTAAAACAAACAACAAGAGATTGGATGAAATTACGAAAGAAGTAAGTGGATTACGCGAAAGCCTTCATTATACACAAAAAGATGTTGATGAACTACGGGCTGAGGAAAAAGAATCTGCCAGAGAGCGCTCAGAACTGAGATCTGATGTTACAACTATCAGTCAAAACATCCTCTCTTTACTGGGCAAGATGGATTACTTAGAGGGACAATCGCGAAAAAACAACATAGTGATTGATGGAGTACACAAGTCGGGAAATGAGAGCTGGGCAGAAACTGAGACAAAAGTACGTAAACTCCTCAGATAAGCCGCAGATCTCGGGGATCGAGTTGGAACGTGCTCACAGAACCGGACGGCCTGGCGCACAGAAGGACACTACAAGATCCAGACCAATTGTCGCCAAGTTCCTTAAATTCAAGGACAAAATTGCCGTCATGGATAGAGCAAAGAACCTAAAAGGATCAAATGTATTCATCAAAGAAGACTATCCGGAAGCAGTTCGCCAAAAACGCAAGGAGCTTTTACCGGAGCTGAAAGCCGCACGGGCGCGTGGAGATGTTGCGTTTCTGCGATATGATAAACTAATTGTCCGCCCAGCCTTCCAAAGAAAAGACAAAGACGGACCAAGCAGTTTATAAAGGTAGACTATATAATACCTACTGATTATAGTTGCTTGTTCCACAAAATCATCTGAACATGTCTATTAACAAATTACCTAAAGGCTTAGTATTTGCACACATTAACATCTGTAGCCTTAGAAATAAAACGTACGAACTCTCCCTCTTTTTGCAGTCTAATAAGATTGATGTTTTGGCTGTTTCAGAGACTCATTTGGACTATTGATTTGATGATTCAGAGGTGGCTTTGGATGGCTTTTCTGTGTATAGGAAGGAACAAAAATAGGTTTGGTGGAGGGGTGGCTAATAGAGCCTGGATCGGGCCGAATTTTTCCGTCCGAACCCGGCCCGAGCCCGACAGAGCCGTGACCGAACCCGGCCCGAGCCCGTCAGGCATTATGATATTTATGTCCGAGCCTGACCCGAGCCCAACACAGTCTCGTTGTTTTTTTTCTCATACTAATGATAAATGTACGTTTGTTTGTGTGGAAAGCCCGCTTTTATTAAGCAACTGGAAGGCATTCGGAAATGTCAACAGATGAGCGCATCAGCGCACACGGGGGAACAAGCGCATGTTAATAAGCTGTTTAATTTAAAATATTCAATGTGTTAACCTTTACTGCTTGCTTCGATTCCGACCATGATCAGAAAACCAGGGGAGACTCGTTACCTCCAGGGCCGACGTTATGTAACGTCGGGGTTAAAATCCCGTTTCTGGTGAGCAGATGAATGAACTTGGTTTTCAGTCTGGGGTTTATCTCGGACACCGCACACTCTGTGTACAAAACTTAAACTTATTCCACCAACTCTGCTCCAGTCGCAGCTAAACATCTGCTTCCTCTTTCTCTATCTCTCTTCTGCCCACTTTACACACACACTGAGCTCTCTTAAAGGAGCCGCAGCACCATTTTACAACAAATGCCTTATCGCGCTGATGTGACCGAGCCCGACCCGAACCCGACTATCATTTCTAAATATCTGTCCGAACCTGGCCCGTTGGGACCCGTCGGGCTCGGGTCGGGTATCCATGCCTTATTGGCTAACGTGACCACTTTCCAGTAAAAACACGCCATGACCTTAACCTACATGACAGTGAGGCTATATGGCTTCAAGTGCAACTGCTGCACTTGAAGCCTATCTTGATTGGCTGCTGTTATAGGGCTCCAAGCTCGACAATACAGTACTTGGACTGTTTATGTGCCATGTTGGATAGGGCTACAGAGGAAACTAGAGAATTGTACCTACTAGGTGACCTGAATATTGATTGGCTATCTGAGAATTGCCCGCTGAAGAATCAGATCTTGTCTATGGCTAATACTTGCGGACTATCTCAATTAATATTTCAACCAACAAGAATCGCTTTTAATCACACTGAGGTCAAATCTTCAACATGCATTGATCATATTTATACTAACGCTCCAGATATGTGCTCCAAACCTGTGTCTATTCCAGTGGGTTTCAGTGACCATAATGTTGTTGCTGTCTCTAGGAGAACGAAGTTGCCTAAAGCTAATGCAAAAATAATTTTTACTAGATCAAAAGAAATTTGATCAAGAGGCTTTTCTTGGGGAACTTAATAGCATTCCTTGGGCTAATGTATGTGATGTTGAGGATGCTGAACTTGCTTTAAAAATGTTCATGGGCTATTTTATGATTATTGCTAATAGACATGCCCCTTTCAAGAAATTTACTGTTAAAGCCAAAAGTGCTCCGTGGATAGATGATTCATTAAAGAAACTAATGATTTTGAGAAATGATGCCAAGAATGTTGCAGTCTTATCAAGTGCACATGACAATATAAAAGATTATCGCAAATTAAGAAATCAGGTCTGCAAAATGAACAGAAAAAAAAGAGAACTTTTTATCAACAGAGAATTTCTGAAAGTGGTCAAGATAGTAAAAAAATATGGAAAGTTCTGAATGAAATCATGGGTAAAAAAACAGCTCAGACTTCTTCCTTTGTGGAACTAGATGGTGCGTATTTAACTAAACCTCTTCATATTGCAAATTATTTTAATGATTATTTTATTGACAAGACCTCCAAGCTCAGAGAAAACATGGACACTACTGTTAAATACAATTCAGTAGAGCTTATAAGAAATGGTTTCATGAGGGGAAAAAACTGTGCTTTTAAATTTCATGAGATTAATGTTGATGAAGTAGAGAGATTGTTGAACTCTCTGGAAGCTGATAAGCCTGCAGGTATAGACCATCTAGACTGTAAACTGTTGAAAATATCTGCTTCATACATTTCCAAATCTATCTGTCATATTTTTAATAGAAGCTTAATCAGCGGTGTTTGTCCAACATTATGGAAAGAAGGAAAGATTTTTCCTATTCCAAAAGACAAAAAGTCAACTTTTAATGGTCCAAACAGCAGGCCTATTAGCATCTTGCCTGTACTTAGTAAACTTTTAGAAAAAATTGTGTCTGTGCAAATTCAAGAATATCTTTCTATAAATGGTTTAACATCTATGTTCCAACATGCATACAGAGCTCGTCACTCCACTGGTATCGCTATGTTACAAATGTCTGATAGCTGGCTGACATCAATTGACCGGTCGATGCTTGTGGGCACAGTTATGCTAGATTTCAGTGCTGCTTTTGATGTGATTGATCATCTTAATTGGTAAACTTAGTTGTTATGGTTTTAAACACTCAGCTATTTTGTGGTTAACAAGTTACCTGTCCGGTAGATCACAGAGAGTATATTACAATGGCACTTTGTCAAAAGGCGTTAGACTGTGGTGTTCCACAGGGGAGTTGCCTAGGGCCTCTTCTTTTTGCAGCTTTTACCAATGATCTGCCGCTTGCAATTGGACAAGCAAGTTTAACAATGTATGTAGATGATTCTACCCTCCATTATGCCGCATCTACATGTTCTGAGCTTAATCAGGTTCTATCTAGGGAGCTCAACATGGTACTAAATTGGATAAAATCAAACAAACTTGTGCTAAATGCATCAAAAACAGTCTGCATGGTATTTGGCTCTAAACATAAATTAGCACAAGGACCTAAATTGAATCTTGAAGTTACAGGCCAATCTATAAAACAAGTAAATAAAGTTAAGCTTTTAGGACTACGGCTTGATAGTGCATTGTCGTGGTCCGATCACATTGACTATATGGTTACTATGATGGGAAGAGCAGTTGCCACTACAAGGAAATGCTCACCATTTCTACCATCTTTTTTACTAAGGCAAATTGTTTGCTCTTTAGTTCTATTCCACTTAGATTATTGCTCAGTAAGCTGGTCATCTGCTTCAAAAACCCTAATTAGAAAACTTCAAGTAGCACAAAATAAAGCTGTAAGACTTGTTTTAAAGTGTAATTGTAGGTCCAATGTAGTTAAAATGCATGAATGTCTTAAATGGTTGAGTGTTGAAAAAAGATTATTAGCCAATGTGCTTACTTTGTTGCACTCTGTTGTTCAAAGTCAGACACCATCATTTATTTTTGATAACATAACATACAGTTCAGATATCCACACTTATTTAACAAGAGGAGCCAGTAGAGGGCAGATGATGTTACCTTTACCAAAATCCAATAACTTGAAAAAAACTTTTATTTACAGAGCAAGTTCTTTGTGGAATAAAATCCCTAGTAATATTCGTTTTATCACAGGAAAGGACCATTTTAAAAAGAAAGTCAAATCTTACCTTCATTTAAATTACTTATTATGAGGTTTCTGATTGTGTGTCTTTGTCAATGTAAGCAACCTTAATGTTAGCCATGTAATATATTGTAATATATAACTTCATTTTCAAGATATTTCTCTATTTGCTTGGTTTGTTATTGTTTTTATTTAATTTAATTTGTAATTTTTTTTGCTTTTTGTTACTTAGTTTTGTTGGCAGATATTGTTGCGTGTATTTTATTTAATTTTTTTTCATTTCTTTTCTGTAAATGTTATGAAATGTTTTAATATTGTTTGACTAAATGTAGTGTTGGACCCCAGGAAAACTAGCTGGTCGTCAAGGCGTCAGCTAATGGGGATCCTTAATAAACTAAACTAAACTAAACTATCTTTTGGATTCATCATTGTCTTCCAAATTATGTGATATACTGTATCTTGCAAATTTCATCAGCATCAGTCATGAATAAATTATTATTAGGGCCCGAGCGCCAACAGCGGCGAAGGCCCTATTGAAACTGAAGGAATTCTTATTTTCCCGGCAAATGAATTGCCTTTTTAAGGGGCTTAACATACTCAAAAACTCACCAAAATTGCTTTTCGCATCAAGTCTGGTGAAAATGTAAGGGTTTCGGGAATGGCTCAAAAATGGCTCGCTACCGCCCCCCTACAAAGTTAAAAAAATCGAGCCCCTGCAGTACGTTTAACGTAGACTAACGAAACTTGGTACGCATATGAAGCATCAAGACGTACAAAAAACGTCATTGGAGCCATACCCTAAACTCAACAGGAAGTCCGCCATTTTGAATTGAAAGTTCGAAATTAGTGCGATTTTGGCCATTTCCACATGTCGTACTTTAACGAACTCCTCCTAGAGATTTCATCCGATCAACTTCAAATTTGGTCTGTGCCATCGCAAGACGTTAAAGATGAAAAGTTATTAAAAGAAAAACTTTTCGTCATAGGGCATGGCTGTGGCGGGGCGGCCATTTTGTGCGTTTCGCCATCGAAACAGGAAGTGGGTGTAACTTGAGTGTACATTGTCCAATTGGCTCGAAACTTTTCAGGATTCATAAGAGTCTAACCCTGAGGACATATAAAGGCCGACATTTACTCAAAGTCATAGTGCCCCTAGTGGCAACAGGAAGTAGGCCTAAAAGTCAAGGTGCTATACTTTAACAAACTCCTCCTAAAGATTTCATCAGATCGACTTCAAATTTCTTCTGTGTCATCTAAAGACCTTACCGATGAGAAGTTATTAAAAGCATTTATCAATGAACGAAGAAGTTGTTGTAACTTTAGTGTACACTGTACAATTTGGCCAAAATTTCTCACTAACAGGAGTCCAGGCCTGAGGACATTTTTAGGCCACAATTGACTTTTGGTCATAGCTGGAAACAGGAAATTATCCTTATATGACAAACAAAATCCGATTTACATGAAACTTATAATGTGTGGGCTACATGTGATAGTGAGCCGCCCCCTATACGGTAACCACACCCACTTACTCAGGCCATGCTCCCTTTCATAACATTTGAATCGTTTAAGATAGAGTCTTGTGTGAGGTATCATTGAACTCAGCAGAGAGTTCCTTATTCATTGGTAATGGTTTGGCCCGCCCCCCTATGCTTAAGCCACGCCCCCTTTCATAACTGGTGACCTGTTTAAGGTAGAGTCTATGTGAGGTATCAATGAACTCAGCAGAGACTTTTTTTTTTATTGGTAAAGGTTTTCCCCTATGCTTTGGCCACGCCCCCTTTCACAGCTAATTAACTTTATGACTTAGAGTCTTGTGTGAGGTATCATTGAACTCAGCAGGGAGTTCTCTTTTCATTGGTGACGATTTGCAGTGTCTGAGTGCCACGCAAATGCACGGTCGCAAGGAGTGCTGTCCGCCAGTAACCCCGACGCGCACAGAGGCGCGAGGGCCCGTCCAACGCTGCATGCAGCTTTAATTATTATAGTTATTTTAATTTATACTTTTTTAAAAGTAATGAATAGATAACTCTTTGCAGGTATTTTCCCCTCAGTCTGAGCATGGATATGAGGTCATTAGTACACTTGGGGCGAGTATAAAAAGTGTAATTTCCTTTAATTAGTCCATAAGGAGGACAGGAGCTTTGTTACAGACCACTATTCACAATCTTCTCCAGCGAGTTACACCATATGCGTATGCAGTAGGCCAAGGTGTTCTTTATGTGTTCAGCCCTGGCTCTGTCTCCTACTTGTATCCATAGGGGAGTGAATAGTACAAGCCACTCTTCATGGAAGCTTTCTGGCATGTTTCCCACATGTTCTCATTCATAGCTGTTCAGTTCCCAGATTTTAGCAGGGCACTAAACACATGGTCAGGTGCTGTGGTGTTGCTTCAAGGACTGTGCCACTGTCATGATGGCTTGGGTCCAGGCTTTGGTTGTGACATGAGTGTAGCAGAGAAGGGATCATTTCTTGATTATTTGGCTTTGTAATGAATTGTCATACAATATGAATTCATTTGGACACAACTCCATAGAATCATCTGCATACACACTCTTTCTCTGTTTCACAAAAAATGTTTACATTCATGATGTGCTTATTTGCTTATGATTTGGTGGTAACCCACTGCACATTGATTCATATACATCTGCCTTTTAGATGAACAGCATGTCATGGAATTGGTTTGTTACTCAGTATGCACCGACACACTCGTTCCTATTTAGCAGGCTGCATATTCTGCACAAGTAAAGCTGTTTAGACATTGTAAGACCAGCTCCAAAAAATGCCAACCTGCACCACCTATAGGAAAGGAAATTGCGTAGGCATGGCAGGCCCATGCACTGTAGACATGTCGCTTCCTCTTGGCGAAGAGAGTAATACTGTAGCTGCTGTCTGTGGCACCACCTGCAGGCAATGTTAAAGCTGTAGTTTCATTTGTTTCTTTTGCTTGTTTAACTAACTAGCTACTAATTACCTAATTAACTGTGCAGCAGCTACTATATTCCACGCCAGAAGATATGGCGTATGTAGTTTAAAACCGCTGCTGTCATTACTTTTCTTGCTTAAAGGTGGCGCAGGTTGAACTTAAACTTCAGGGTCAGAACTTCTGAAACTGCCTCTGTGGCTCTGCTTTTGCATATCAAATATTTAATTGTTAATATTATTGGCCTTATAACCCTAACCCACATTAGTGGCACTGTTTGTTATTACAGTGCACATTTAACTATTGGACATTCAACTTTGCTCAACTCACATCAAGTGATAAAAAAGTAGTTGATAATGTGAGCTTAGGGGTTTTTCTGTTGTTAAACTTTGTGTAGACTAGTTTGTGTAATTATGCACACAGATGTGCCTGTGCAACATGATATGTTGTTTGATTTACTATAGATAGACGGAAAGGAACAACGTAGATGGAAAAGAAAAAGAGGAAAAAAAAAAAAAGTGTGTATGTATGCATCTGTGCCGGTGTATGCATGGGTATATGTGAGCTATAGGTAGGTAGAAATACGGTGTATGTAAAGAAGAATTGTGTTGAATTGTTTTGTATTTAACTAAAGGATAAAAATAGAGAAAGGGGGTGGACGGTAGCACGGTGGCTCAGTGGTTAGCACTTCTGCCTCACAGCAAGAAGGTTCTGGGTTCAAACCCAGGTCGTCTCAGGCCTTTCTGTGTGGAGTTTGCATGTTCTCCCCGTGCTTGCGTGGGTTTCCTCCGGGTGCTCCGGTTTCTTCCCACCATAAAGACATGCATGCTAGGCAAATAGGACTACAGTTGAAAATTAGCCGACTGGCTAACACTGGCGCATTTACAGAAATGTTCATTAATGTGCATTGTCCTAATCAAATAAATAGAAAAGTTTGTTTATGAACTTCTTCCCACTCCTTTTTGAACATGGGAATTTCTTACTTGAATTACTTATAATAATTTTGGTAGATTGTGCTGAGAAGTACATGTCCTTATTTATCTGTCATTTTGATTTTATATATGTATGTATGTATGTATATACTGTATACTATATATATATATATATATATATATATATATATATATATATATATATATATATATATATATATATTATTTTTTTACATGTTCAAATAAAAAAAAAATAATAATAAAAAAAATATATGCAGTTGAACTGTATATGTGGGTGTGCATGCATGGATGCATGGCATGTGCACCTTCCCTTTCTGCATGATTATTTGGGATCACTCCCCTTGTGTTGTATCCATTCATCCATTTTTTAAACTACGTATTGTGCTCATGGTCGTAGGGGGATGGAGCCTATCCCAGCAAGCACTTTAACAAAACCATCTTTTACAGAGCTGACACACATAGGCAGATGAGCACAAATTACACACACATTCACACTTACTGTAGGGGTAATCAGAGTTTCTGAATCATCAATTTGTATGTCTTTGGACTGTGGGGGGTCATGCAGACACGGGGAACAGAAATTCCCCATAGAATGGCCTTAGCTGGTCGGTGGATATCAACCCATGGAACGTTCTTTGGTTGGTTTGGTTGAATTATATTTACTGTAGATTAAATTAATTGGTTAAAACATATATAATTTATTTAATACCACAGTTCATACACAGCTTAAACATTCACAAATTACATCATAATAACTATGTGGTAGTTAAAGTTGGGTGTGGGAAGATGCAATTTGCCTATATCTACATCTGCATACTGTAAAAAAAAGTTGTGTGTGACTTTTTATGGTGCTTGTTTATGCTTGTGATACTGTTTCAATAGTAACAATTATGCTTTTAAATGTCTTTTTTTTTAAACATGTATTTATTGAAATTTTTATACATTTTACAGACAAAAACAGTACAACAAGGCACATAACATAAAACAGAAAAGAGACCAAGGATCAAATGTAATAGCTGTAGAATCCATAGTCATAAATCTGTACATCCATAGGTGTATGCTTACACGAAAATCATACCAAAAATTTAGGTAAAATTGATATTTTACCTAAATTTATATATTGTGAAAGCCTTGTCGCCCCTGAACAAAACCGTTTTGGTCAGAGTGAACCATTTGTGGTAAAAGTGTTCCTAACTGTCTAGCTAATACCTTACAAAGAATGAAGATCATTATTAAGAAGTGAAATTGGTCTGTAGGATCCACATAAGGTGGACATTTTCCCAGGTTTTAACAACAGTGTGATCACAGCCATATTTAGAGAGGGGGGAAGGGACCCAGTGTCTAGTGCTTCATTATACATCTCAAGCAGAGGCAGTATTAACATGTCCTGAAAAGTTTTGAAAATTTCAATGGGAATCCCATCGGGCCCAGGGGTCTTCCCCCCCTTCATACAACCTATGGCCGCAGACAGTTCCACACTGGTAATATCAACTTCTAGGGTGGCCATGGAGTCTTCTTCAAGGGGCCTGTTGTCTAATAGATCCAAAAATTCCTTTTGTCTTTCTAGAGCTGAGGCTGAATAGTCTGTACTGTATAAATTTGTATAGAACTCCAAAAAAAGACTGAAGGCGCCATCTTGGGGAATAATTCAAAGATTGTGGCATGTTCAAACTAACTGAAACTGGTGCATGGTCTGAAATTATGATGCTGTCATACCCGCTTTTTGAAATCATGGATACCAGAGGCGCGGAGATCAAAAAGTAGTCAGTTCTGGAGAATGTCTGACAGGTAGCAGAATAACATGAAAAAGTTAACTTATCAGGGTGGTATTTTCTATCAACTAAATTAAGTTCTTTAATAGATTGCAACAATTCCTTTCTTGTTTGAGTGTGGGAGGAATCTAACCCCGTGGATCTATCTATGTCAGGTTGGAGAGTGCAATTAAAATCTCCACCTATGATGAAATTGCCAGACAAATCAGCCAGGGACAAAAACAGATTTTGTAAAAAGGAGGGATTGTCACCATTGGGACCATATAAATTAACAAGATTTAGCCTAACTGAAAGAATTTCACACTGAATAATAAGGTTTCTACCAAACCGATCTTCATCAACATTAATGAGATGAAATGGTAAAGAATTATGTATTAGAGTAATCACCCCACGTGAGTGAGAACTGAATGAGGCCGAAAAAAACACGACCTGGCCATCTCCTCCTCACTTTCACTACATCTTCAGGCGTTAAGTGCGTCTCTTGGAGAAAGACTATCTTAGCTTTTAGTTGTTTAATCCTATTCACAACCTGCTTTAGCTTGACAAGTTTGTTTAAACCTCTTACATTCCAAGAAATTAACTGAAGTTCAGACATGGTATGATAATGTGTAGCTTATATGTGGGCTGGAGTTAAGTGTTAAACAGAAATAAAACCTAACAAAGAAAAATAAAAATAAAAAGATGTGCCTTAGAACAATATGAACATAACAGAGTGCATTTCCCCAAACGAAATACATACACCCCTCCCCTAGTTCACACTTCCAATCGGCCCCAAAACAGACAGTGGTCCACCCACGTCCACATGATGAGGAACAGCATGCCCAACGACCATGATAGAGCTCCTCACAAAACCCCAAAAGTGAACGTATACCCTATTGCAGTAAGAGGTAGCCTACTGTGCAGTGTAAATTTTCAGTCTCAAAAAACAGTCTTTAAACAGTCCTGACAGGTCAAAGTTTGCACATTACCTGTAGTGCGACCGCATTACGCACATTACTAATCATTGATCACTGCTGTCTCCCTTGCCTCCACGTCCCAAGTGTCAGCCTTCAGGTCCCACACAAACGCCTCCGCTTCTGCTGCTGTATCGAACGTATGCCGTTTTCCTTTGATTGTTACCAGAAGTGTAGCGGGATGGATTATTCCGTAACGTAGGTCGCAGATAGAGAGGGAGGCCAGTTCTTTCTTTGAAGAGTCAAAAACTTTTCTCCGCTTGAGCAGGTTAGCAGAAACGTCGGGAAAGAACATCACATTCTTACCGTCGACAAGTATCTTCCCGCTGATTCTGGCAGCTTTCATGACTTGTACCTTATCTGCGTAGGTTAGGAACTTCATTACCACCACTCTGGGTCGCCCAGTAATTTGTTGATTTCCACCATTGTTGTTAATTCTGCCAAGTTGGTGTGCTCTCTCGATTAGGACTGGCCCAGGAAAGCTGTGTTCACCAAGCACTTCAGGAATCCACTTTTCCAGAAAAGCGCACATATCACTTCCCTGTGTTGACTCGGGCAAACCCACCAAGCGTAGATTCGAGCGGTGGGCTCTGTTCTCCAAATCATCAATTGTAAGCACTAACCCTTCCATAGCCGCTTTCATGGAAGCGGTTTGTGTTTTCAAAGAGGCTACATCGTCCTCACTGGTGCTAATTCTGTCTTCTGCTTCGGTCATTCGGCCAGTCAGTGCTTTCAGCTCACCCTGTACTCCCTGAATAGCGCTAAAAAGCCTGTCAAATTGTGACACAAATTCTTCCTTCATTGTGTGGATGGCATCGAGAATTTGGCCAGAGCTAGCAGTTGTGTTGTCGTTGTTAGCATTGGAGCTTGCTAGCTCGGCCGAGCTGGTGCTACCTGGTGGTTTAGTAGTGGTTTTTGAGGGTTTGGCTGGCGGTCTCGTAGGCATTTTCTTTTCCTTGAGTTTAGAGACAAATAGTAACTGTTCACTAATTCCTTGAGACTACCTCTTTGCTATTTTATGAAGATTACACTGGAGCTTTCTGTCACACGTCTGCCTAGCAGCTCGCCATAACCGGAAGTCCTTAAATGTGTCTTTGTAGAACATTACCAGTCACTAATGTGTATAGACATACTGATGTGCACCACATATACAATCCGGTTGTCACTCTTTCACATGCACAGTAAGAAGTGAACAGTAAGTAATAACCATTGTAATAATGCACTTGTTTGGCTGGTCAAGTGTCATGACCGAAGCAAATTATATCTTTTTAGACTTCCAGTTGCTGTGCTAGTGAAAAGAAGAAGGATGCTATTAATAGAGACAAAACTCAGGTAGAAGTGGCTGCATCCCCCCATCTTTGTTGTATTCTCTTTTTTATTCTGCCCATTCATTCGCCTTCTCTCTGTCTGTTCTGTTGCCTGGGTAACAGTTACCGATGGAGACCAGGAGTTCGGGGAACAAAAGAAAAGTGTGGTCCTGAAGGGAGAGGATTATTAAATAACTGTTCATGCATGCACTTTTGACTGCTCGTGTGCATGTAGATTCTTGATTGATATGATTGCATATTGTCATTATAAATAGCTGATTTGCACATGTGCATAATTGGTTGCATAAGTGTGGAGAGGGGATTTAGATAAAGATCTTTATAAAATAGTTTTACTATCTTGCCTAAGCATTTTACATATCCATTTAAAAACATGGCTTACTGTACATGAAATGGCTTATATTATTTTTTATTTGTAGCAATCTGTTAGTGTGGGTGGGTGGATGGATGGATTAAAATAAAGCCTGTTTAATACATGTATTGATTAGGAAAAATGAAAATGAAACAATTTTTGGAAACTAGATTTGAACACCATTAAACGGAACAATCAGTAATATGGTCTCTTTAAAAATACCTAGTTGCAGCCACTAGGAACTTTAAAAATATCTGCAAATTGCATTCCTGTAATTGACGGAAAATACAATCTTGCATTGAAAATTTATACAATAAGCCTGATGTTGTCCTAAAATTGACCTGACAGCTTATTTCAATATGTATTATGTAATATAATAAACCTTTTTTTTCTATATTGTGACTGTCAAATCAAACCATTCGGGATTGCTAATGTGATAATTATTCCTGATTGTAAAATGGTTATTGTTTTTTTGTTTTTTGTTATTGTTTTCTTTTCTTTTTTTACTTTGAAACACAAACATGTCTGTTCACAGCTCAATCCTTTGTATAGTTGTACTGTAGAGTGGAAACAAGCACTGGAGTTATTCAGCTCTTCTTGTCATGGTAATCAGCATTCTATATATTGTAGTATTTATTCCCATATTTCTTATTTCACCTACTGTTTGTTTGGGCTTTTCTCAGAGTCATTCCCTGGCTCTCTCATGTACAATACCAAGTTGAAACTATGCAAGCATTAATCAGCTAGACATTTTGTTTTTTAACCCAGGGGTCAGTCATTGCTAGCAAATGAGTATATTCAGTTAAGACACATCTTTATATGTTAATACATCACTTCACAGATGTTTACTGCCGGGAATTAGACCTGCATATGTCATTAACCTCTATGAACTCTAAAGATAGCACCACCAAGCTCTGCCAAACTAACAAGCTGGCAGACAAATAGCTTTTTTTCCTTATCCCCTCATCTGCTTCTATCTCTCACTATTGATTCATCCCAATTCTTTCTGTTCTTTTAATGGCCCCTTGAAGCACAGTGACTAAAGTCTTGTGAGTTGTGTTTTCCCTCCCTTTAGCCCTAATGATAGCAGATGTGTTTTGCTAGGAGCCATTAATGACTCAGGCACCAATTGGGAACATCTGTGCTATTTGAATTGGGCTTGGACAAGTTATTCATACCTGTGTTATCTATTAGCATTTATTTACAAAGCAAACCGTGTATTTATATTTTTTTTACCTTCCTCCCAAGCCTGATTGGAAGACAAACTGACATGCTCACTACAGACGTCTATTTTTTCACCCTGGGCCTGGGTGACAGTAAGTGTCAGTAGCGTCATTGTACTGTATACATGTTTAACATGAAATATGTGGTGTGGAGCTGCCAGTGAAGAGAGGAGACATTGCTGTGATATCAGGAGCATGGGAATGACCAGGGATGGGGAGAGCGGGAGGGATTGCATCTGGCATGAATGAACAAAGACTACCTTCCCATTCAGCTGCTGGCGCTCACTGACAGGTCTGCTCTCCCAAGCTGTTGTGGTAACACTTGGCCGACAGCTGGAGATACAAATAAAGGCCTCACTTCAAGCTAAACGACAGGGAATATAACAAGGGCTGAGGCCCCAGCTGCCTCTGATGGAGGTACACGAGCACAAGCACACATAAAAACACCTATAATCACACATATCTCCATTGCACCCGCAAGCTTCCATGACAAGGCTATTTCATTTTCTAGCAGAGAGAAATGTCATTCATTTCCCAGTTTTAGTCTTACTAGTGCAGTGCCCGTTGAAAATGTGCCTGTTTAGAACGGGCCGACTGCTTGGCCTGTGGTATTGCTGCTTGTAGAAACCAAATTGTACCCTAAAATTACTTAGAGAAGGACCCCAGACCACTTCAAATGCAACTCCCCTGTATACCCTACTACTAACTTACTGATTTACCTGACAGAGAACATTGCAGATTCAGAATGTAATCACAAAATATCACAATGACAATGTGGAGTAATCAGACATTAGCGTCATGGACTTATGGCAGTGCGCTTTGGCGACGATAATGTTATTAGTTAGCATTAGACTTAATTAACCCAGGGTGAGTCTGATGAAAACTGCTGTGTCTACCCGGTTCAGCTCTGAGATTTTCTCTCCTTGCACAGCGCTGTGAAGGAATAATCTCCGAGATTAGGCCTACTTTATATTCTGCCTCTGTTTGGAAGTGGTGAATGTAGGCTACAGCTGACAGCAACTTAATACTATATAGTGTCTGGCTTTTGTTTTCTGAGGTGTATTTCCCATTTTAGCTGCCAAAGCACCGCTGCTTTCTTCGACCCTATCTGTCTCTGGTCCTGCGCTGTCGCGACTTATGAGTTCATTTAAAGAGTCCGGTGAAAGATCCGAGTGAGTCACGACTCAAACAGGTTTAGTGCTCAGTCAGTGTGCAGTGTGAGAGGGGGAGTGGCCAGCGGCGAGAGCGGCAAAAGCCAATGTGTGCTTCTTTTATCGATATTTAACAATATATTTTTTATCTTTTTAAATATGGCCCTCCAAGCATAAGGGAAAACAAAATGACTGTGTATGTGTGCCCACAATTATTTTCCCACATGCTGCTTTTTACAAGTATACACCATTGTCTACACTCTGATGCCTGTATCTTTACAAAAGCCCTTTTCACCACTCAGCCCTTCCTTTTTCTCAGTCAAAGTCTCCCCAAGGGCCTCATTGTCCAGGCCCTCTTATTGCCTTGCTATCAACAGCTGTAGCAAGCCTGTATTGGCCCCATGTGACACCACTGCAAATATTGGCATTACTTTTCTAATCACGTCTTTCTCTGAAATGTCACAGAGGCAGGCAAGTGTGCTTACAGTTGGCTTATATTGCCTCAGTGTAAATATATAATTTATCTCTTACAAAAGTGACTGAAAGAGCCATGATGTAGTGTGGATGGGGTGGTGTTAGGCTGTAGGGGCATTGCAGTCTCGTCTTTTCCAGCAGTACTAATTTGCCACAGTAATGAGCAAGCACCGGTGCATGGTCATCAGGCAATTATATTTGGTTACCATGCAAACAGCGAGCATCATGGGATATCATTATACTGAGAAATATATCCAGGCTTCATTACAATGGTGGGTGAAAAACAAATGCTAGCCATTATCTAAATTGCAGAACCATTTTTTTCAGCATGTGTGTGTGGTTTTGAAATGTAAAATGTTTTTCCTTAAGGGATTCCCTCATGGGTACTGATGCATTCATTCAGTTTTTTTCCACTATTCAGTTGCCTATTTTTATTATTTAACCCTTGTGTTGACCTCAGGTCAGATTGACCCGTTTTAAATTTTTGTTTTATATCAGAAAATATGGGACGTAGAAATAAGTGCTGAAAATGTGTAAAAGAAAAATTTAAAAATTTAAAACGTTGGAAAAAGCAAAAACAAATTGTGAAAAAAAGGCGTCAAAAATGTCAGAAAAAAAAGTGTGTTGAAGGGAAGACAACACATGGGGTAAATTGTTTCCCCCAACTATTCATGAAGTAAATACATAAAAGAAAACTCATAGACACATTACGTATGGTCTCCTCTTAATTATTTTGCTTGTAATGTGCAAAAAATATTCAGTCAAAAGCCTTCATTTATAAATCAAAATCTTTTTTTCTTTTTTTAAAAGCCTAATTTATCTTGAAATGAATGCATCCGGAAAACAAACAGAATGGGGGAACTGAAACCAAAGATAACTGTTTTTATTCATAAGGAAGGCTAAAACAACTTCATGTATGATTATACTTTTGAAATGTCCATTGGGTGGTATAATGGAAAATGTTTAACTGAATGCCCCTTTAGATTTTAGTAAATACTGATGTTTTCCCATCGTTAGATGAGACATAATGCAGAGGTCCCTTTTTCCTCTCAATGGAACAGAACCACTTTTAATTGCTTATGCTTGCAGAACTCAATTTATATATGTGTGTGTGTGTGTGTGTGTGTGTGTGTGTGTGTGTGTGTGTGTATAACAGTAACATTTACTATACTAGAGGACCCAATGCTGGAGGATACCATTTTTTATCATCAATGCAAATAATGTTTTACATTTTACAATGATGGTTTGCAATGGCACAGTGGGTATGGTTGTGGTTGTACAAAATCGGGCATTGAAACGTATAGTGCTTTCTTTGATGTTAGGCAATGGCTACAGTAAATAAATGGCATAGTCTATAAAGACAAACTAAAAAGACAACTTTTTAAAAAAAAAATGACTTCTTTGCAAGTGTTGCATATGTATAAAGAACTGAACAGAACAAATATGTCATTTATCTCTGTAATCTATGGTATGAATGCATACTTTATCCTTCTGTACATGCCTCAAGCTTAGAGACCCTGACTGAGAGAGGAAAGTGGTGGGTGTAGGGCATGGGCTAAAGCTAGAAAAAGCCTGGGAGAGAGGTATTGGGTGGGCGGGTGCACCACACCAGCAAATCAGCCCTAATTCTCTGTTATAATTCACAAGGCCAGGGCTCAAGACAGCATTATCTGCCCTCAAATCTTTTCCCTGTGTGGGATAGAGCATCGTGGTATATAAAATGGGAGGATAGAGAAGTGGAGTAATGAACGGATAGGACTCAAGGTGATGGAAAAGGGGATGGGGAGAGGATGATGGAAACATGTATTAGTTCCCATGGTGAGAGGGACAAAATGGAAAGGTCGACCTGGTGCTTTCCAGTTAAGCTGTGGGAGATTTTCATTCAGTTTTCAATCACAGTGTAATCAGATTTTATGATTAGGTACGGGCTTTTCGTCAGTGTAATTTCTCTAGTGATTTACATAGCCAAGGCTGTGGACTTTTTAAAACGAATTTCAGTCACTTCAGAATAGATTATTTCATTTCCATCAAAAAAACGTTTCCTTACTGAGATTTAACACATATTTTTGCTTAGACCAGGTCCCTTTCTATGTAACATTAGTCAACAACCAAACAAACTCTGCAGAGCACAGTGTTGATGCAAAGTAGCAGTATTGGAGGGGAGATGACAAATGATCTGGTTTAGTGTTTGTAGTAGGGCTGTCAAAATAACGCGTTAATTTCGATTAATTAATCTGAGAAAAAATAACGCGTTAAAAAAAATAAAGCAGATTAATCCATTCCATATTGACGTTTGACCCGGAGCCGTTCTAGCCACCATTCGACTGTAAAATGAAGGAGGGAGACGAGAATGTGCTGCCTGGATCATTAATGGAACATTTACTTGTAAAAATCTTCTTCCTGCCAACCCTGGCTACCGAAATCTGGTGCCACTGATATGTCTGCGCTTCTCTCTGATGCTCTGAAGACGATACAGGCAACACAAACACCGCTGCACGTGACGCTAGTTAACACTATACTTGACAGCAGCTAACGTTAGCCTACCGCTAGCTAGTAGCTGGATTAAACACGGTTAAAATGCTGACAGCTAACGCTAAACGGTGTAAAGTTTGACTGTGTTTTACTGTAGAGGATTCAACACCGGGGTGTAACAATCTGCAGCTGCCGTCGGAAAAACAACACAGACGGTGCGTTCAATGAAACTGGTAAACTACAGCCTCGTGGTGCATTTGAAGTTTTTGTAAATGTCCTTTTCCCATCTGGTGGTTGTTTTTGTCGTTCAACAGCAATTTACTACTGAAATAAGTTATTGTTATTGTTATACATTATTATTAAATCATTTAATTTTGACCATATGGCCTAGCAATAAACAAGCCGTTCTTTAATGTCACCAACTGTTGTTTAGTACCCTTTTTTTTTTTCTTTTCTTTTTTTCGGTTCAGGCACGTTAATTATGTATGTGATTAATTTCGATTAATTAATCACAGAGTATGTAATTAATTAGATTAAAATTTTTAATTGATTGATAGCCCTAGTTTGTAGATATTGTTGTACATCAAAACCACCACTAATACTCACTCTGACAGAGGAAGTGAGACCCATGCAGCTGAACCTGTTTTCTATGTAAATTAAAATGGAATGAATAAGGGTGTCACGATTCTCCAAATCCTAGATTCGATTACATTTTCGATTCTAAGCTCACGGTTCGATTTTTTTTTTTTTTTTAATCACAGGTTGCTATGCCATTTTTAGACTAGACTTTTATGCAATATAATATCTGACCTTTGTTCACAATGTACCACACTAGATTGTCAAATTTAAAAGATTTATTAACAACATAATGTAACAATAACGTATATCTATAGCCTGCCATCTAGTTTCTCTTTTGTAACTGCAGTCTTCTTCACAGAAGATGACATTCAAGTTCACAGCAAAACAAACAAAAAACAATAAAACGGCCATGTCCATAGTCTTCTCTGAACAATTAAGTGTTTTAACAAACTATTTCCGAACAGTTGAATATATACCACACAGATTAACTACCTTGTTAGTCGTGCTGCCAGTGGAAGAATATGGTACACGAACATAGCAGAGCTTGCAAACTGTGGCTTTTTTGTCGACAACACGAACGTTGTCAAAATAACTCACTGGAAATCCAAAATACTTCCACACCGGTGACTTCAGTGAAAGAGGAGGGGGTTCAAGTTCTGTCGATGGGTCTCCTGCATCTGCAGTTGCCATGCTATCTTTTGACTGGCTGTAGCTAAATTAGAGGAGGTTGACTGACTCGCAGCACTTCAACACTAGTGTTGACTAACTAACCGAAGAGCCGGTTAATTAACCCGAGTAGTGTCTGAACGGGAGATTGAACCGACTCACTCCTGTTTTTTTTTACCTCATTCGTGCCGGCAGCGCTTCGCTCAAGCTGAGTGCAATCAGTGTATGCTCTGTCGTGTGTAGCTGGTCTTCTTCTGCTACTGTGTGTGTAGTAATCTAGCTCATTAGCGCCTCCACTGGAGTGGTGGTAGAATCAATCAGGAAATCGACTACCTCAGAGCAGGCTACACGTTTGTTTTTTTTCCATGTTTTTTTTTGTTTGACGTGACATGGGGTCGTGGCAGCATCGACGATTCCATTTTTTTATTCAAAATTCGAGATTGTGACTTCATTTCGGTGACACCCTTAGGAATGAATCAAGATTTCTGCCCATTCTACCACCTTTAAAAACCAGATCTTGTTATACCTGGTTCAAACCACACCATATCAGCCTGATTATAGCCCGAGCTGACAGATGTAGGGTGTCGGGCGAAGCATAGGGGAATTATGTTGTTGGTGCTGCTTGTTGGAACTGGGAAACAGAGGAAAGGCCACTTATTTTTTTAGGCTTTTCTAAACACAAGACAGCCGGTATCACACACATTGCTTCGGACACCAGTATTTGTGTGTTCTTTGGAAGTCAGTCCCTATAGCACCTCCTTACTGACGCCATCACGCAGGTCTTGAGAAATGGCAAACTATGATTGGTCATGGACCAACGTGTAGTTTGTCAGGTCTCTCGGCCAAGTCACGGCAAGCAGTCTCTCCAGGATTTCGCGATGACGCGATCACGGCAATTCACGCGAATTCAACCAATCACCGTGACTTTGGCGCGACTCGCAATTTTGACCAATAACCGGAGTTTCCCGCGACTTCAACCAATCCCAGCAGTCCCACGTGCCAGACTTTGTCAGTATAATGTGACTCTGAGTGCCACTGACCAAGTGGGAGTGAGAGAAAGCTTGTTTCCGGTATGAAGACGAGACTCGAACATCTCACATTTACCAACAAAATGTACAGTGAAAGACCGTGCAAAGAATTTCAGACCGCCCTGCCAACCTGTATACATTTTAACATCAATGTACGCTGTAACGTTTTTTCACTCTAAAGTCAGCAGCTGCTGCTCATACAGTTCCCCCCGTTACTGACGCGCACACACACAAACACACAGGGTGGATGCAGGAAAAACCGGAGATGAGACTTACAGGATGACCTAAATTGAGGACAGCTACACTCGTTATTGTAAGTGCAATGATAAGTTAAAGTCCAATAAGTACTTTATCGAACCGTATGAATGTGTGTCCCAGGCCAGGTTAGGAAATTAACTAACAATGTAAAGATCAACAAGCCACTGACACATATGTTCAAATTTGATTAATTCAATAAATTATTCTTTTTTCTCTTAAATCCACCAGCCATTTTTGTATTATACCAACAATTTTTGTAGCATCCTGAGCTTTTTTGGTAAGGTTACTAGGAAAACTCAGCCCAGAGTAGTTTTAGTCTCCCCGAAACAAGTTTCCTTTTTATTTTTTAAAGAACTATAAAAAAATTTTTTTACAAAAGCTCCCGCAAAATCAGGCATTTTGGGTCTGTACACGGTGTCTGTATTATGTATCTGAGACCAGTACCTATTTCTCTGTGTGTCCAGGTAATGGACAGGCATGGTTTCTCCAAGGGGACTTAGCTGAGTGGAAACATTAACCAGAGAGCCAAGTCTTGTCATTCACCTCTAGTTGGACAGAAAGAATGGAGAGCAGATGCTAGGGCACATGTCACTTTTAACTTCCTGCTGGGAGAGAGGGAAGGGAGAAACGAATAAAAAATGGTGACAGGAAGAAAAAAAAGTTGCAGAGAGAGGTAACGGATGTTGTTCTGCCGGTTGTTCTGTTCTGTTTTTCCCTGACACACAGTATGTATATATGACTGTGTACACCTGTGTGCATTTGGCTGTGCTAGCTTGCATGCATATCTAATGCTTCTAGGCAATGTCATCTGTGGATTTTTGTGGTAATACATGCGTGTCATCTGCTATATTAGTTTCTGTTTGACAAAAAATTCAGCATGTGACTTTTCACTTTAGCGTTTGCTCGAAACAATACCCTAAAGATTGCAATATTGCTATATCCGATCTTCCCTTGGAGCAGAAAGTGGATGTTTTCTAGGGTTCATTGAGCTGCAGACTCCAGTGTGCACAGATGGTAGCTAAACCACAGAGCATGTGTTGGATGTGTTGGCTCTGATTCGTGTTGTTTTAATGCATAAAGACGCTTATTAGAATCATAAGGGACTTGTGCCAAAGTGCATATACAAATCCAAATTTCAACATCTCGAGGCTCCACAGGAGCTTCTGTATGTATTGAACTAAGAATTGATCAAAATCATTGATCATCAAACTTCCTTGCTGTCTTGCTTTCATCAATTAAGTGAATACAATTTGTGTGTTTGGATCTTTATAACCACTTTCCACTCAGGCCTCATACTGTTTGTGTGTTGTGTGCATTTTCAGTATAGATCAAGAAATGTCATGTCAGTGGTGAATAACCAGATAAACGATTTCGCATTTATTGCATAATTGTTGATACAAAATGATGATATTTACAAATAATGTTGCACTTCTGTTTTGTATATGAAATAGAGCAAAGTATCTGCCTAGACATATGCTTTTTTTCTATGAATGGGCCAAAGCGAGGTGACACATCTGAGCGATCCATGGTGACAGTACTATTTCTGTCAACAGAAGAAATGCCATCAGAATTAGAGTCACATTGCAGATATTAGACACAACAGCAGAGAAAATATCAGAGCAGAACAATGACACAAACACACTCAAGATGTTGCTACATCTTTGCAAGATGTTGCTAAAGTAAATGTTGACTATATATCCTGCAGACAGCCCGCTTTGCTTGAATAGAAGTAATTTAAAAGTGAATATCATATTGTTTTCATCATTTAGGAAAACAAATAAGGTCAATACTAAATAGGAAATTGCACTGGAAATAGCTTGTACAAATATTTTTTTTTTTTTTTTTATAGTAGAGACCTCATGGTCTATTGTGACTCTTTACAGACTAACAGCTGAAATGTAACATTTCTCACTCATGCCAGCATTGTATGGCTTATTCTAAAAGACTAACAAAGCCCCAACCTTGCATGTCGCTGTTTCTTTCATTAACACACATACCTTTAGGGGCTCTCTGCAATTAGTTAATCAGTGATTGAATATCTTTAATTCACATTCGCTTCAATCAAGTTCATTGATCAAGTCTAATGAGGTTTTGCTGTGGGTTTCTTAACCTCTTTACTTTCTACTGCTTAAAGGGGCTGCACTCGACATTCAGAACATTAATATAGCAGCAAAGAAATATTTGCTAAGTAAAGATATAGTGGAGTAATGGCGTCCTGAACAGAGAATGAAGTCACACTCCCTCTGTGTGTGTTGAAATCGGATCTTCTGTTCTTTGTTTTGATAGCCGGTCCAGCCGCACATGCATGTAAGTGCATGTGGCCATGGAAAAACGTTTGTATTTTTTATTGAAGCCATATACATTGCATTGTTGTCTAAGCAGCCATCTGACCATATCCTGTCAATTGCTTTCACATAGTGGTGGGTATTTTACTCTAATGTGTTTTAAAGTGGGAGAAAAAAAATTACTAGAATGCATTATGCTCATATTTGCTAATGTATGGTATTGATTTTTTTCACACCAAGCCCAAAAACAGCATCAGGAGATTGTATTTTTATGCAGAGCTTTTATGAAATGCAGTAAACACTAGAATGATGTAAAGTACAATTAAACATGCCCCAGTAGCAGCAACATTGAGTATTTATAAAAATCTATTTTCTTCCGTATAACTCAGACTTTCATAGCTTTCTCCACCACTTTCTGATTCATTCTGAGGTTGCGCCCTCCACCCATGTCATTCTGGCTATCACTGGTATTATATGCACCAACAAAAAAGTACAAACCTGCTGCTGTCCTCCTTCTGTAGTTTTAAGATGGCTGTCGTGGCTAAACCGAGGTAATGGCTTAATCTGAGGAATTTCCTGGTATTATGTCTGCTGAAAAAAAGATTACCAAAAGTGTTGAATAATTCAGTGCAGATGCTTGTCGCCAAATTCTACATTAAATCTGTAAAAGACTAAGGATGAAAAGTAAGTGATAAGGGATAAAACCGTTGCAAGTGAGCCTGGCAGGGAATGATGAAAGAAAAGAGGCAACATGATCCACAGTAGAGCGGAAAAGGGGGAATGGGTTGATAGAAAATGAAAGGTAAAAAGCAGGCACGACAGGAAAAACACGGGAAATTTAAAGGAGAAGGCAAATGGAAGAAAGGTGCAGTGAGGAGAAAAAAAGGTAAAATGAATAAATAACACACAACGTGAATCAGATGGGAAATGGGAGCATTGTTGAGGAAAAAAAGAATGTGAAGTAATGAAAATAATCACAGACGGAAGTAAACCTATACCACAGACGAGTGGAATTATGGGGTTTCCAGCCACTCTCCTCCCCGTGAAGTCACTTAGGACTAAAGCAGCAGGGATTTGTAGGGTCTGAAGATGAACAGAAAACCCATTTTCCCTCATGGCTACATCTGCCACTGTGAATTTATATGGCTGTTGTACTGAAGAGGAAGGAAGATGTGATCAAACATGAAGGGAAATAGAGACGGAGAGATGCGCAGTAATCGAGAAGGAGAGAGAACAAAAGGCAAGAATGGTGGGAAGTGCAGAGGAAAACATTGTGAGATGATACAGGAAAGGGAATTTGAGAGGATCTTAAGGGCACTGATGTGACAGAGTCCAATTAACAGGATGAAAAGATAAAAAACTGACATGTGGTGTATTTATAGCTTTTCAGGGTAGAGAGTATTTGCACTTTGTAAAGCTTTTAGACTTTAGACTGTAATTGTACTTGCGCACCAAGTCTGCGTAATTCATATTTAAATGTAAGGAGGGCAATTAAGCTTTTAAATGTCAAGTATGTCCTACCAGTGCATGGTGTTGCAATTGTAAAATGTGTAATTACTTAGAATGTTCATGACAAACAGACAATTCCTCCTTTACTTTTCAGTGACATTCAAATGACGCGTTACTGCAGTATTGGGATGAATAAAGACATCACCGAGCTGCAGAAAATATTTTGGTCTTACATTTTAGGCTGCTAAAAACACTATTTTAAAAGCAATATTTTAACAGTTCATTCTTTTTCAATGCAATTTCTTTCAGTGGTGCAGCAGAGCCATACTGTACAATGTCACTCCATTATCACTACACTGCTAAAATGAAACATAAGCCTTCGTATGTTTTTGCTATTCTCAGAGGAATTAATGTAGAAGTGCAGGTGAAGGGGAGTTTGCGGGACTGCATTTCTGCAAAGCTGCCACCCTATTGAAGATTAATGAACAAGTTTGTCCGTGGTATTAGTCCTCTCTGGGCCGCCTCCCTTCTCAGCATAGTTTGATTTATGGACACCCAACAGTGCATGAGTTATAATTTGAAATGGGTTTGTTTTTCCTCATGAAGATGGAATTGATGAATGATCAATGAAATGTTGTGATGAATGATCCCATGTGAATTTTATTCCTTATTTTGTTGTGATTTCTTTTTTCGTCTGCGTGTACACATAGGTATTCCCTGCGCTCACGCTCCTGTGGCTGGAGGTTATGCACATGGGCTGTGTGTGTGTGTGTGTGTGTGTGTGTGTGTGTGTGTGTGTGTGCGCGTGCGTGCGTGTGTGTGTAATTTTGCGAATATCACCACATCTTTGAATATATGCTTGCAAAAGCGCTGACCCTGAATTTTCTGTCAGACATCAGGAATATATATCGCCTTTAGGTTGCCATGTCTGACTGAATCAAATACTACGTCTCACCTATTGGATGTCATTTTGAAAAAATCAAAGAATAAGTCATGCCCTCCCTTTCTTTCCCCCATTCTGTCTGTGCATATGGATTTACTTTATCATCCAGCCGCAGCATGTATGCCAGGGTGTTTGATGTTTCTGTGATGGTGAGATATTGAATGAACCATGGAGAAATGCGATGCCCCTTGGTGAATTTACAGGACCACAGAAAGAAGAAGAAAGGACCATAGGAAGAAAGGGAGGGCAGAACAGGCTAACATCCCTGGTGCATTGACTTGTGTGTAAGACTTTAAAGATAGGAGTCCAGAAGCAGCACTGCAACAAAGAAAATAAAGTCTGCCTCACTTCTGTGTGTATGTGCTGGAGAAACTATATAGATTGGGAATATTCCTATTAGTAGCCGTGCAATACGTTCATCATTTGTGAATCTTATGGTTTCAAAATATTGTTGAAAAGTGCTTATTCAACTCTGTGATGATTTAGGAGGTTAAAGTTTATGATTTTGTTGTTGATATTGGGCTGCATTATATTATAAGATAATACTGATATATTATCTCCTGTATATGTCCATTTCTGTGTGTGAATGTATGCAGGTGCCAACTGTATGCCTGACTGCAGAAAGTGCACAATGTGCTAACAAAGTGCTGATTTTGAGCACTTAAAACTCTGTAATGTGCTTAACAGCAACTTAATTGTGTGTGAGTGTATTTCTAGTGTCTGCATTCTTTCTACCTTCTAATTTCTTGCTTTGTCATCACTGCTACAGGGATTGCCCTGTGTTTTCCTAAGTAAGTCCATAATTACTTATGATCCTCACCGAAGCAACTAAATCATCATTTATAACAATGCTAAAAAAAAAAAAAGTATTATATTATGCAGCAGACCAATTAGTATATAGGGATAGTTGACAAGGGTCTGTGTGGAGGGAGAGACGTGAGGCACAGATACTGTGAGGTGAAAGAGACAGGTGCATCCTAGTGCTCTGTAGAGATAGTGTAATTTGGCTCTCTCACCAACACAGTCAACATATCAAAATTAATACTCTTTCCCTTAGTTGTATCTCACTTATATCTGAACACACAGAAAAGTGAACACATTCTTTCAATTTTAGTTTGACTTACACCCTCCAAGCACATCATTATCATCAATGTCCATTGTGAATAAGCGTCAATAAATCTGCTTTGAAATCACTTTGTTGCAATATCAATGTATTCTTTGACCCTGCTAAGGTTCAGAATGTCCCGTCAACATGGTTGTTATAACTCTGGAGCCCTCTCTATCCATTGGTATACGGATATTTACTGTGTGATGAAAACCTGTGGACATGGGTCAGGGTTGTAATGAGTAGGGATGCGCAGTTGTTTAAATTAGTTTGAGGTGGGGCACACAGTGACGTTACACAGTGACACAAGACATACATTACATATTTGCATATTAAATCCTTTGCTGTAGCCTATATTTTCCCAGTGCACCTTTCTTTAGCTTAGGCACAAATTAGTTAGTATCTTTAGGACCTTGTTTGCTGCCTCATGTTGTTTTGAGAACTCACTTATTGAAATGGTGCTAATTGCCATTCAACCTAAAATAATGGACGATTTATTAAGTCTTTGTATTTTTGTGTACCACGTAAAATATCAACATTACCAATTAAGTGTGAGCATCAGCATTGTCGTCTTTGTGTGCTTCCCTCACATTGTCTTTTCTCTTGCTTTTATCCAGGGAGGCCTCATTGCCCTCCTTCTCCTAATTCTCCTCTTCACCCTTGTCCTGTATACTCGCCACCGATGGTGCAAGCGTCGCCGCATCCCCCAGAAGAGCGCCAGCACCGAGGCCACACATGAGATCCACTACATTCCCTCTGTTCTGCTCGGACCCCAGGGCCGAGACAGCTATCGGGGCTCTCGAAATACACACCAACATGGGAGCTCTGTCATCGGTATGCCCATCCGCGAGACCCCCATTCTTGATGATTACGACTGTGATGAGGAGGACCCAGGTGGACACTCACTTAACTCCACGCCCAACAAGCTCCACACC
Organism: Sander lucioperca; assembly: GCF_008315115.2. NCBI lineage: Eukaryota > Metazoa > Chordata > Actinopteri > Perciformes > Percidae > Sander > Sander lucioperca. The sequence continues at coordinate 5,871,796 of NC_050186.1, forward strand.
AAGATGAGTGATGGGAAGGTCCAGGAGGACTATGGAGTTAACATTGGCATCGGAGGACACACAGAAATGATGTTCAAGGAAAATGAGATTAAGCATAATTTTGAAAAACGAGGTAGGTCGTCTATATAAATTTCCCTTGAAAAACAATTTAGTATGATGGAAAAATGGTAGCACTGTATGCATACAATAGATATGAATTATGCTATACCTATGAAATAAACAGCATCATGCTGTTTTTGTTTTTATCATTCAACTACAAGCAGCATACACTAAAATTATGAGTTGTCATAGAAAATCTGTTTTGCTCAGTGGTAGTTTTGAGAGCATGATTTGTACATCCGTGGAGGCGCTCAGTGCCAGCTCCCCAGATGGCCCAGCCTGGACAGTTCACTTTGGCCTCTGGCCTGCCCAAACATGTTCTTAGCACAGCATGTCCTGCTTACATTTCGTCATTAAAAAAAAAATGACTCACGCCATTACAGTACATCATGCTGGTAATGATAATTATGTATTCCATGAGACATATAAAAACTAAAGTATTAATTGTATTCTGAAACCACATTGACAGTGAAACCACACTCTTACATACCCACTCGTTTAACCTAGCCATCGGCTTTGTGCGTCAAGCAGTAATGTAATACAGTGCCATGTAATTTAATGTAATGTCTTAAGGGCAAGTGACAGGGGCCATCAGTCTGGTCGATTAGATGCTGAGGTGTATCAGTGGGTGGTCTGTTGACCCTTGCCCTGGGGCCTGCATTAGTGACAAAACTGGAAGTGATACTTCAAATATTCTGCTGGAGAGATTTTCAAACAATGTATATCTATAGGCTATGTAGCATTTGTTGATATTACAGTATATCCTGTTAAACTTTGGGTGCTCCTCTGCAAAGCACAACTTTAATAATTGAAGGGTGCTGACTGAGTTGGAGGGTGCCTGGGTTATTCATGTCCTACTGAATTATGCATGGGTGGAGTTTGTGGAAAATGTCCCCTTGCTTCCATAGTATTTATCAGTCTACATAACCTGATTTACACAAACTTTTTGCTTCTGACTGACTGGGTACTTACTTCCTGAAAATAGGCTGGAAAAAGGTTAAAGCACTGATGATTTTCATTCAAGTTTAAAATTAACTTTTACTTATGTCTTAGGCACATTGCCGATCCGTGTTTGAGATTCTGATACAAAGTATTTACTTACAACTCAACAACAGAGAAAGCTGATTATGGTTAAGTTTGATTTTATTAACATTATTTGAAGTTCATTATTTGAGTATAACATGATAAAATCTGTTAGATTTACATCACAAACAGACCTTAAATTAACAAAGCCTTACAGTCCCTGGCCCTGACCACAGCTGATAATGATTCTAAAAATCAAAATGGCTTGCATATATTATGTTGAGCCCTAATGTAAAAATTAAACAGAAAATTATGCAACATGGTGAAGGCATGGAGGTTAATTTCTGCTATATTCCCAAGTGGGAATGCAGAATTTTGGGATTAGCCGCTGGGACAAGAGAAGTGAGGCAGAGGTCAAGGCTCTTACTGTGCAGGCCTGTCTCTTGGGCTAATCACCAAATGATGCTATTATTACAAGATAACATACAGGAGACAATTATCCACAAATAGCTTTAAGAAGAGTCAATCATACTAGCTGTAAGCAGCAAGACATAACACACACATTAACCATATAATGACCAGCAATGAATGGACTACTATTTTTTATTTTTTATTTTTTTTACCTTTATTTAACCAGGAATATACTCATTGAGATTAAGAATCTCTTTTACAAGAGTTTCCTGGCCACCAACAGGCAGCAGCACAGTTAACAGAGTTTCAGACATACAGTAAAACATAACAATTCACAATGAAAACACATAATAAATTATAGGATCATATAATATCAAGATATTCAACAATGTTCGCCAGAAGTCAACCAATTCAGAGATCAAACATATTAATCGGTCAAAAGCATATATAGCCAAATGTCACTTAAAATGTCTTTAAAAACATCTAGTGAGACCAACTCACCAAGGTTCAGGCAATTTTGCAAATCGTTCCACGCAGAGGGAGCAGCATATTTAAACGCCCTTTTACCCAGTTCAGTGCAGACTTTAGGGACGGATAACAGGAATAAGCCCTGGGAACCAAGACAATAACTTCCTGTTTTTTTCTTATGGATATAGAGCTGTAGGTAAGACAGAAGCAGACCAAGAATAGCTTTATAAATAAAAATATGCCAATGATTAAGTCTACAAGTGGACAATGCAGACCAGCCAACCTGAGCATACAAGGAGCAGTGGTGAGTAAGGGTTTTAAGATTAGTAACAAACCTCAGTGCTCCATGGTAAACAGTATCCAATGCATGTAGACTTTGCGTGGATGCATGCATGTATATAACATCATCATAGTCCAGCACCGACATAAAGGTGGCAGCAACAAGTCTACTTTTGGCCTCAAAGTAAAAACAAGACTTGTTCCTAAAATAAAAACCCAATTTCAGCTACAGTTTTTTAACCAATTGCTGAATGTGAGTGTGAGTACTAAATATACCTTTACTTATGTTCAGACACATACAGTATACAGATGCATCTAGAGGCACACCATTGTGTAACATAAATCTTTAAGGTCATATTATATGTAATGTGGGCAATATGAAGTCCATTGCAGGGTATTACACCAGCACACTTACTCTGTATATAATGGGCTAATTTATGAGACAAATGGTCAGATGATGGTGATTTTTTTTTTTTTCAAATACAGCTCTTATAACATCCTTCTATTAATCTCATACACAATCTGGCATTTTCCAAAAGATTTGAATTTGCCTTTGCCTTCCCATCTGTAAAGTGCAAAAAGCGGCGACATTTGAATACAGGGGAGATTAACTCCTGTCCCACCTGTTCTATGCTGCTCTGCATCCGAAAAAGTCTCCAAATACCAGTCATCCTTTATCTGTCTGTCCTTGCTGACAGATAAGCCCATTCAACTGAACTCAATAGTATTATCCCCAGGGATTATGGCTATGCCTCACAGGGTTATGCATGGTATTGGTTTTTGTTACACAGAAAACCAAACAAATGAGGCCTGTCAGTTTCATTATTCAGCAAGATTCCCACGGCTTTGGGAATGCATTTGGGCAACATGTATGGTGTAATTCAAGTGCAGAAATCCTTAGCAGCACGCTACAAAACTTGTTTTTTGAGAAACGCTCAGCGCAGCAGCATCAGACCGCCATCATCACACATACCACTTCCTCTCAGTTTACCACTGACTTCTTCCAACCTATATGTGTAGCCTTTGTTGTCAGTCATACTTATGTCATCTCCAGAGTTCTTTGTAGAGGTAATTTACTGTACAGGCCTGAGCAACTACTGCTGTGTCCTACTTCTTCAAACAAAGTTTAGAGGAAGTAATTTCTTAACAGCTGTTATTGCATATGAAACAAAACCTTTCCTGATGGGAGATGGTTGCAACTTTTTGCTTTGGAGGTCCACTTTGGGTTTAACACGCATAAAGCTGATGTCACTTCTTGCTGCCAATATTGGTACATTTTAATATACAAATATGAATTCTGTGCTTACGTAGAAAATGAAAAAGGAGCGACATCTCAACTGCAATGAGTTTTGTTGTCAACTTTAATCTGTGAACTCAAAAGATTATTAGAATACAATACCTCTTACAGCAACTGTTGGCACATTGTTGTTCTTGCATTATTCAATAATCCAGTCAAGAGGACTGGTAATTCTTAATTTCTTTTTGTCCTGCCGCAATGAAACATTTAAAAAAATAAGGTGCTTTCTATCCTTGCAGACCTTGAGAAATGTATCCTCGCTTTTATCTTAATAAATTGAGGTTATTGTAATAACCATTGGAGATCATGCTCCTGTTTTCAGATACAAAAGCTAGCTTCTAGCTTATACACTCACAGGTAATTTGCCCATATTGCTATTATAGTGTCTTGTCAGCCCAAACCCATGAGAAATAATCAAGCATAGCATATGGTCATACTAGTACTACTAGTCAACCTCTTTTTTGTTGGTTGTTTCCTTAATTAAAATGAAACAATACACAATAATAATCTATCCAATTCCCATGTAGAATGACTCATCAACTTTGCTTTTCAAACATTATTCTATGATTAAATGCACTAACTGGACGATCTAAATTAACTTACCCCCAATTTCCACTGGATGCGTAACGGCTGTGGATCCACTCCGGAACGGCGGTGGAGTCATTAGGTTTCAATTAAAGTCAATGTGTGTATTTCCACTGACTGCGGAACGGCTGCGGAACGGCTGCGGAACGGCTGCGTTCCGACTCCGGCACAGCTCGGGCGGTCCGCAGCCCTCCAGAGCAGATACGCAGAGCTTCTGTTTTTGCCAGACGGCGGAGAGCTCCGCAGCAATTCAGCACACGAAGACAGGAAGTCGAGCACAGAAACAAAATAAAACATCCGGTTAATTTTCAAAATAAAATACATTATGCTCATGGCGGATCATATTTCCCTGCACTACACCTTGAAAACACAGCACAGAGTTGTTTCCCCTCTACTCCTCTGGATGGAAACAAACTGTTGTTGGTTTTGTGGTTCTATTCTACCTGAATTCGCGCCGTACTGCAACAAATCCTGACCTGGTGGGTATTGACAGATGGAGGAACACGGAGCCGATACGCAGCGGAGCCGGTCCGCAGCCATTCCGCATTCAGTGGAAATCCAGTGTTAGAGTTCTGTGTGATTTATTTTCCCCCTAAACAGCTCTTACTGATGAGTTAAATTAACTATTTCAACAAATAACCCAAGACATTATTGCAGTATTGTGATTGTTCTTTTGAAAACTCCAGGGTTGCTATAAAAAAAGTTTTTATATCTAGGAGCATACTGTAGCTAATAAAAAAAAACCTTGGCCAGTAAATCAAAATTTCTGCTATAGTTAAGCATTTCAGAATCCCCAAAGTATTTCCTGTTGTGCCTCTTATTCCTTTCAGTGAAATTATGTTGTTTGTAAAGAATGCTTGATGCAGTTACTGGGTATTTATTTTATATTGTAAACACAGATAAAGCCTTGGGCACCACTTGTAACCCAGAGAGAATCTGCTTAAAAGATAACTATATTTTACAAGTTTGAGGCAGTAAACGTGTAACTAAATATTGCTTAAAAATAGACAAAAGAGAGAAATGCAGTATAAAAAAGATCCCTTCTAGTACAGTGGATTTTATAATGAAAACAATGGTTTCATCATCCACAAGACCACTGTCATTACCAAGCTTATCGCGTGTTTACAGAGCTCTAATTGAACTCAAGACTGGAGAGTAATAATCCAGTGTCAAGCTTCAGATCGCTAATGTGACATCATTGTTGAGAAATGGCTGCCGGCTTGGCACACTCAAGCTAGCTCAGGGTGATGTTTTGGTTAATACTGAATCAGGCTTGTCATCCTTCCCCATGATAAATAGATGAGAGTTAATTACAAAGACTTCCCATTCTTCCTTTTGCCCTATCTACGGAAAGCATTTAAGTTGTGTGTTGTCAATAAGGGCAATTTAGTGAGATGAATAAGATGATTTAAAGATGCACATGAGCAGCATATGTACAGTGTGTACAGAGTGTGCACAAATATCACTACATGATCAAGATCCAGCATGTAGGCTGTATGTTATAATGATTTTCTAATTGAACTCAGGCAATACATCCAATAAATGTGACACTTTAAGCAGTTCATCATAGAATTCTAGTCTGTACCCACTCCAGTGTGAAAACAGCCAGTGTCAGTTTCATCAATCATGGGTTCAGCATCTCTGGTGCATTGTATTTGTTGGGAAGTTTCAAAGCAGCACAAAATGAATAAACTCCTATATGCAGAGTACAGCAGCAGATGAGATGATTTGGAGCAGAAATGACTAGAATAAAATAATGGGGGGGGGGTCCAGGTATTGTGACTCATTGAGAAATGATCCCTTAGTAATCCGATCCAACGTTAGGCTGTTGTCAGAGAGAGAAAAACAAGAAATGCCTGTAGAAATGGATTTGTAAGCACCAAGTCCACGCCAGATCGATATATGTGGGTTGATTGCATGCCAACTCATAAACCATCTTTATGAGGCTGTTTTGAAATGTGGTTGGGACTGCTCACCCACATGTATTAGTCAATATATTACTCAATGTTGCTGTGTTCCCAGTATTTCAAAGACTCTTTGTTCATTAAAGTTATTATGCTACTTATTCAAACTGTTCACAAAGACAACGTCTTTAAAGGTTTGAATGCTGTTACTTTAGGAAAGAAAACAGAAAAAGAAGAATAGGCAGTAACACAATAATAACAATAGACTAATAGGCACCACCACTTCAGGCTTAGACCCCTAAATAATTCATAGTGTTTCTGTAATTTAAACTATGACAGAAGGAAAGAAAAGTGAACAATGATATTTGTATTTACAGTCAGGTTATGCCATCATAAAAATTGAAATGTTACAGGTTAGAATATATGTGTGCCTTAAATTATGGGTGGGGCCTCGGTCCAATCCACCCCTTCCATTTTTTGGGGGTTTGTGCAGGAGAAAATCCAGAACTGCAGCTGTTCTCCTCAGCCTGCCTTTGGTCAATATGCAATTGTAGGAAAAATACAGTTGCTTGCAGCGTATTACATTTCCAAATTATTTCTGGGTGTGATGAATTATCTCAGTGTGTGATAAATTGGCACCCTATCCTAATTATATTTGCATAATGTCTTTTCTGCTTCATTTCCACTCCTACATGTGGTGGAAATGTTCCCAGTACCACTGTAGCAAGATCTGGAAATAGTTCATAATATTTATTATTGTCTTTGGAATCTGTCAAAAGTTTTAACATATTTTTGACCGTGAAGACATTCATCAGTGTCTCCCCGCACAATCACTGTATAACAATTAGAAGTGTCACAAAGTGTCATGAATAGTCATAAAAAGAAAACAGCAGTTAAACATATCCAAAGAATTCATTATTAAATTTGAAAGAAAATATGACATTTACAAGGGGGTAACCCCTCAACAAATAAATCAACACCCATAAAACTTACAATCCCCAAAAGTCAGAAACAACAAAATAGATTACATACCCCTTTCAGTTGTCCCATATTATAATAAGGTACTGCAGAACAACAACAATGATTTCTAGGAAAAGATTAACTCTGACAGCATCCACAGTACTTTTGAGGAAGATTCAAGGTGCATTTGGAAGTGATGGTAATCACAGTGTCAATGGGATATTCCTTGCACTCTATGTGTAGGTTGCATACTGGTTATGCACACGCATTAGTACCTGCAATTTATGTCATTTTATCCCATACATGGCATAGAATAGGATTAATACTTTGTGTTGTGTTGTGTGTGTATTCAAGCATTAGCTGAAAACAAAGCTTATCGCTTCAGCAATATTTTGTGGTGTCAGAAGCTAAAAAAAATCAAAGGATGTCTCCAAAAGAGCCCCAGCAGACAGAATGGAGAAAGATGCCACTGAAGGTGAAGGACGGCTTTCAGTCAGGAATCAACCCCACTTGTCTGCTGAGTCCAGCCTGGTCGTCTTGGCTAAGATGTTCAAGAGCTTCATGCAGCTGCACATAGAGAGAGACAGAAGACAGGTGGATGAAGGTCACAATCCAGGAGCAGGAGTAGAGTGTTTTGACCCAGAATGCTACGCCAGGAATTGTGCGGAAGCCTAGCCTTTGAGGGAGGTAACAGCTAGGCAATTTGCTGCAGTCATGCTCAGAGTTTTCAGTCAGGTATAGAACAAAATACTGACCAGAACCTCATTTTTATGAGCTGCACACTCTTCAAAGCTCCAAGGGAGAGAGCTACTTCTTGCCACTCACAGACTAATAGACTGGTAGTGTGTTTCAATGAAACACTGAACGCATTTCCTTCGGGAAAGAAATGGGATAAATACCTTGTATTTTTGCTTGCTGCATACAGAGGGATTCTGCAGAGCTTAGCTGGATTGTTGCCATTTGAGCTGAGCCCATTAGGTCAGAGGCCCTCTGGATGAGCTGTGAAATGTGGGAGGAGGTTGACTCACCTAAGTGTTGATTCTTATACTCTTTCATGACTCACCAAAGAATACGAAAACAATCTTGGTGCTGATCATGGATAAGGAGCACATGAAAACCACTCCCATAGCTCAAGACAACCTGCTGAAATGGCACCCAGGTTCAGTTTCAGACATTCTCACTATTTGGCAGGTTGTAGAGTTAATTTGATTTCCAAAGAGCTTATTGTGAGCTTTTTCCTGCCTTGTTTCTTTAAGATTAGACATGAAACATCGTCAAACATCAACCCTCCCAAGGATGCATTGTTGACCATGTGTCTGCCTTGTTTTCTGAGATACGATCTGAAATACGGTCAACAATGCATCCTGGGAATGGTTGCTTGGTAGTCAAAGAATGTCACTGTGGAAGATAACGCTTTTGTATTTGCCTTTGTTTCTTTTGCTCAGCATACGTCAAAAGGTATGCATGTGTGTAAGGAGAGTGTCTTTGCGTGCAATAGATTTTGCATGCAATGTTGGCTCCCAGAACCTTTTCAGATTGCATTGGACAGTGTTGGGCAAGTTACTTCCAAAATGTAATACAATATAGATTACTAGTTAATGTCATTTGAGAGTAATTAGTTATATTAAAAGCAAGGGCGTGGGAACGGGGGTGCTGAGGGTGCTGCAGCACCCCCTGTTGGCAGGAGCTGGATTTTATTTATTTTATTTTTATATAATTTAATTCGCTGTCTGACATTATTTATATTTGGTATATCAAATAATGAGGCAAATAGCAAAAAAGGGTTATGGATAGGTTTGAATATAGCCTACTAAAAGTTATAGCTGCTAGAGGTCAAAGTGAAAGTGAGTCAACTGACGTGACTCGCTGAGAAGCGAGCAGGCTGAGGCTAGTTGACTGGAACATTCGTTGTAGAGAAGAATATATCGCAGAAAAGGATACAAGATTTTTTCTTCCGGCATAGTAATGCGGCTAAAATTAGCAAGATTTCATCTGTAGATGTTACAGTTGATGTTTCCTCGATAGTACGATTGTTTTCATTGCGTATGTTTTGTGTAACAGAAACCGCTGTGACGTGGTTAGGACACATTTTCTGTGGAGAAGGCACAGGAAATTGTTGGCGAGGTAATTGCAGCCTGATTATTAGCATATATTTTCAAGCCAAACATCTCTGGTGTGGTTTTGACGATCAGAAAAGTAATTTACCTTAGCTATATACTGAAACAGGCTAATGATGTCAAGTGCGTTTCTGTGATGTTAGGGTGTGCGCAGTGGAGTCGGAGTGGCGAGTGCTGTCGCATAATTGTGAAACAATGGAATTTCTAAAACTTCTCACTCTCACCCATACACTGTGCTAAAATGACGTATTTAGCTGTCAAAATCCGAAACATTTCCTGGGGGGAGAAATCATCAGACATCCATTATTTTGTTATTCAGCACTCCTGGTCAAAAATAGGTTCCCGCGCGCCTGATTAAAAGCGATAAAAATTAAGCGATTAAAAGCCATAAGCGGAAGAGATTAATGTCCAATACTGTTGGACAGCGTGATCCACGCCAGCTGTTTTATTTTTATTTTACACAAATACCTGTGTATACCATACACCCTGGTGAAATGTCAAGGTATGAAAAAATAGATACCAATTACCAACATTACATTGCAGCCTGGTAATTGGTAACAGCGAACCTTTTCAGATTGCATTGGACAGTGCTGGGCAAGTTACTTCCAAAATGTAATACAATATAGATTACTAGTTAATGTCATTTGAGAGTAATTAGTTATATTACAATATTACTGTCTCTGAATTGTAATGCTTTACACTACTTTTGCGTTACTTTTGAGTTTCTTTCACCAAAGTATGACATGGCAGGTACAGTAACTTGTGAATTTCACCATGGGATCAATAAATCATCTCATCTCATCTTTATCCAATTCAATACAGTTTTACAGTAGGTGTTTCCAGGTGTTACCTGCCAGCAATAGGCTGCACGTCATTGTTACTTATTAAAAATGTACAGAGTTATTAACCCATACATCTTTGAATAACTGTCTTCCACACTGTCCCAACAGATACATTTATTTGAAATATTTTTATATGAGGATCTTGTTCTTAAACCTCATGACCTGGGTGTATTTCTGAATTAATTGTCAGTCAAGAGCTTCAGCCTGTCTGGAGCAATTGGAGGTCAGAGCTTGGCCTGCAATGTTTAGCTGGCGCAGCATGGGGAGACACATCCATATTTTATTCTAGCCCATGGCAAGAGCAGGAGCTATACATAGCACTTTATTCCTGCTCCTCTGCAAGCAGCAGATGCTTTAAAATATACAAGTAGAGGCAAAAGCTAGCAGAAAGAAAAAGTGTCTGACTAAAGATGGGACATTACATGCTTTCCAGTGGCTGGGGTTGACTAGGCATGAGACAGTAAATGTTAAAATCCTGCAGAGCGGGGGAGTTTCTGTCTGTTCCTTGTGTTTTTCTAAGTCCTCCAGATGTCTTTAAGTGTTTTCGACTGTCAATATATTTCATTTTGTAGTATCTTGGCAATCGCCATAGGAGAAAAATGCAATACCGCTCATTCCTTTCTTTCTATGATGTAGGATTTTGTCAAACTTGCAATTCTCCCATACTGTATCTTTTTTTCGACATGGATTATGTGCTATGACTATAACTGTGGCAATGCCTTCAGCATGGTGCCTTTGGTATGTATCTGTTAGTTTTGGGATTAGAGATCTATGCAAGGGGATTAGGGCCACATGTGAAAAATGTAGTTGAGTTCTGAGTTTCAGAATTCTGACTTTTTTCCCAGAATTCTGACTTTATTCTCAAAGAGTAAGCATTGTGGAACCGTATCCACCTATTCATTGATCATTTTAAATACACAAAATATTAGTTTTTTATGATTAGTGGTAAGCATTATTAACCCAATTACGGTGGTTCATGCATTAAGATATTTTCTAAAACTATTCAATGGCACAAGATAAAAAGTACATTTCCAAATGACAATTCCCTTTTATTTTATTGTCTCTCCCTCTTACTGTACGTTGACTCTAATTCCTGCCCATTCTTGCTTTTTTCTTTCTATGATAACTTCTCCCCATTATTTTTTTTTCCCCCGTCTGTCTTCTCATATTTTCAGCTTATGCTCCTTTACCCGCTGCTCTGTATCCCTCCCGGCTCTCTTATTTGCATCTCATTCCCAACATCATCTCCTTTCTCTTTGCTTCAACACCCATGGCATCCATTGTCTACCCATCTCTTCCTCACACGTCTCTGGCTCTATTTCTTTCTCTCTCTGCCATTCTCCGTTCATCTCTGGATCCCTTGTCATCTCCAAGACTTTTGTCTTTTTCTTTGTATCTGTCAAACCTCTTACTCTCTTCACATGTACCTGTCACACTTCCAGAAGCAGTGCTGTCAAAGCTTTCCCAGAGAGCTAGACTGGACTGCTCCTATTGACACAATGGCAACTTTAATAAATCACAGAGGGAATCAGAGCTGGTATGAACCCCTGTTTCCTTGCTATTGATCCCTTCTGCACTCATTTGCTCCCCAAGCCGTGAAGGGGAGGAGAGAACACAAGGGAATAGCGATGCAGCTTAAGTGTGTATGTGCTTGTGCCTGCGTGCGTGATGGCATGTGTTGGAGGTACAGGCAAAGAAAAGACATGAGAATGGGAGTAATAAAAGGAAATGTAATAAAAAAAAAAAACTGAAAACTGCAGGAATTGTTATTTCTTTGGATCACTTTCTTTTTTTCCAGATTTGCCCCAAATAAAAACAGCAGGGGTTTGTAGGGTCAAAGATCTTCAGAAATCTCTCCTCCATTTTCCACATACCTGCATCTGCTACTGTGTATATGAGTGCCGTTGGCTGCCTGGTGGGATGGCTTTGAATAGGGAGAGTCTATAACTGATTCCCAATTGTTGAAACATGTAAAGAAGTTGCTAAAATTAAATTGGCAATATGTGCATAAGTGATATTGAGCATTCATTTCCAACTTTTGTCATTTTATTTAGTTTACTTTTGTGTTGATCGTATTGGCTTTAAGTTGGTGTTACTGTGTGAATGAAATTAATCTGTGTATTTTAAAAGATGCCTGCTAGGAATAGGCAGACATTTATTTCATTTTCCAGTTTACAAAATAATTTTATACCAAATGAATGATTGTAAAGATTCTATTTTTTTAATTGTGTTTTTTGCATTTAGCTAAGGTCAGCTTAAGTGTAGAGGCAACTTCTGCAGCGTCTTGGTCAATACCCTGTCCCCTAAAACAGGTAGTTTAGCATGACGTGTCATGATATGGTATAGCTTCCACACAGTCTACTACTACCATATATGTGTGTGTGTGTGTGTGTGTGTGTGTGTGTGTGTGTGTGTGTGTGTGTGTGTGTGAATTTAGAATACTCTAATCCATCTTCCAAGCTGAATTGCAAGCCGTATCACCTCCTGCCTTAGGGCACAGGGCATTGTTGAGGATCCTGAAAATGTTGCCTCGTGTCTCACTGACTTTCAGCAGAGAGGAAATAGCTTCTTGAGCCTAAGAGAAATAAGGTTCAAGCACTATTTATGGACAGAAAGTCATGGTCAAAGGTTTCAGTTTCTGACAGACAGTAATTCCCATAGGCTGTATCAGCGATTTGGTGGAAGCCGGCCTAGTCTTGTTCATTTGGCTTTTTTGAGTAGCTAGTCCTTCAGTGTATTTTCTGCTGACAGAACAACTGTTGCCTTTCCTGGTGCTGAATATCATTTTCTGTGAAGGTACGGGCATCAGATACAGGCATCATTATATCAGTTTTTTGTTGTTGTGATACCCAGAGATATATTTTTAGAATCCTCTTCTTCTGCAAATTAATGCTTTACCAGTGAACTTTTTAAATGAAAAAACATGAATCCCTCCTCTGTTGATTGTTGTAAGTTATATCATACCATACACATTTATTAGCATTGTCGTTATTGTATTAGTAGAAGCTGTAGCAGCAACTGTAGTAGTAAAAATAATGGTGTCAGTACTATTACTAACAAACAGTATGCTGAATTCTCAACTAATATCTACTTTGACAATGAATTGCACAGGAGGAAAACATTTTGGTTAATCAGCAGTCATCTCTAAAGTTTACTGTGACAATTTAAGCTTTATTATGCCACCCACATTTTTCTTGTTCTTGTTTGTCTGCTTCTTGTTCTCGTTGTGATTATGAAATGAATATATTTCACCAACGAAATGACAGAAATGACGATGTCAAATACTTGGCAAATTAGACGGGTCCCTTGCCATAAGCGGAAGAGATTAATGTCCAATGCTGTTGGACAGCGTGGTCCACGCCAACTGTTTTATTTTTATTTTACACAAATACCTTTGTATACCGTACACCCTGGTGAAATGTCAAGGTATGAAAAAATAGATACCAATTACCAACATTACATTGCAGCCTGGTAATTGGTAACAGCGTTCTCGCTCAATGCTGGACCAATTTCAAAGATCTTTGTTCACATTAGTCATTTAGACAGAAATGCATGCGCAAATAGGGTCCAGGTTGAAAAATACCAAAATTCCTCTTTAACTTGTCTGGCAGTGAGTAGTTTGTTAATGCTAACCTTTTTTGTGTTTTGCCTAACTAGTGAGGCTCTCCTGACACCTTAATGGACCCATAATAAGAACACTGAGTACATGTCCATCAAAAAGCAAATGGCTGCATGCCTTACGTCTCTGGGTCTGTATGAATGCATTGCTCACCAATGAGCTCCCAGGGGAGGCTAGAGTATAAGAGATGCAAAAAACGGAGAGAAGGAGGGAAAAACAGACAGGCGGTATTATGTTTGTACTGAACACTTCAGCAACACCCTGATTATTTTTCAGATGTTTAATGTGCCATGGTCTTTACATTGGATGTGAACATATCCATGTAATACATTTGTCTTTGTTGAGTATGTTATCAAGCTTCAAATAGATTTTTCTGCCACTGTTTACAATGAAAATCATTTGGTTTGACGGCCATTTTCATATTCCAGTAAAGGCCATGAAAAGATGAAAATGGGGATTGGAGTACACTTTATGTAAACTGCTGTGCTTTACACACAACTGTGAAAGCAATGTACTTAACGGACAGGGAGTAGCAAATAAAAGTGGGGCAGGAGCTAAGACATGTCATTTACGTAGACAAAAACAAACACATGCATATACATACACACTTTCACAAAAGCCTGCATAAACAAAAACAAGCATACAGTCCAACAAATAGAAAATTAAGGAAGGGTTATCTTCCCATACTGGGCACCGTTAGACCACCAGGAATAGGTTGACTGATGCATCATGCTGTTGACATCCACTGCTTATGAGACACTGTTAACACATGATAAGGGAGTAACTGCAGATAAGGGAGATGAAACAGAGAAAATAAAGGCACCCGGGCTTTAGCTGACATTGAACTTAAAATGAGAAGCCAGTGTGGACCTGGGGTCTGGGGAAAAACGAATGTCAGAATAAAATATCTTGGTAGCTGCTTCTGACAGAAGTGAGAAATGGGGATTAACAGCAAAATAGTGAGAGACCTTCAGGAGAAAACATTCTGCAAAAAATGAACACATTTGTGTTTTAGTGTTCATGACTAATGCAGACATTTATGTCTTACAATATCTTGTGTCAACTATGGAGTCTTGTGGACAATTAGTGATAACATGAGGACCATCTTGTTTGTAATTAAATGAAATGATTCCTTCATATCTGAAGATTGGCCAAAGAACATGTGTCAGTTTTACAGGATTAAGTGTACTTTACTGTATGGTGCAAACACATCCATCATGATATTTTAATATTTTAAGATGGTTGAGATTTAAGTTGTATGTGTGTGTTAGTGGGGAAGACAGAGATAAAAACATAAACATCAGCAACTCAGGGACTTACATTTGTTTCAAGGAGACTGTGGCTCAAGGCACTTCTGCCCTGCCTAGGATCTTTTCTTTCTTCAAAATGTACCTGAATTAGCCTAAAACTACCATAAATGCCCACAGGGAATGAAGCTCCCTTAGCCATTGTTGAGTACTTTATTTTTTCTATTCACTTTCCTTTCAAGGTTTTATCCCCGTATATTGACACTACAGCTGAAGTGAAGCCCTTTTGGATTTTAAAACACAAACCAAATGCCAAATGTGTTGCCCAGCAGAACATGTGTAGGTTGAATGTGTGTAAGCCTATACCGTCATTTTACTGTTTAAGATACATTCTGCTGTGCCTAACAGAGAAAACTACTCCGCTATTATGGCCTTGAAATGTGCTTTCTTTCTCCCAGGACATTCACACATTGATGCACATGAAAAGGAGAGGAGGCTTTTTGTACTTCTAGACATGCTACTGTATATAAGAGAAATGTTTTCTGGCCACCAATGTAAAAGCCTTGACTTATTCTCTGCATCATACTGTATAGCTGATGCATATAACACAAGGATAATTTAAAATGTGTCCATTCCATTGTCTTCTTTGTCTAAACTGTTTAGTGCATCACATGGTATGTGTTCTCAATGCACCACAGCTAAAGCTTTTACATTATGCTTAACGTACATGCAACAGAGTTAGGAGTACTATGGTCCATGTAGTGTGTGTGTGTGTGTGTGTGTGTGTGTGTGTGTGTTTGTAAGAGTGTGTAACCAATGACAAGTGAGTTACCTTTTTGGCATCACTGCACACCATCCTACGCACTTATGTGGGACTTACTGTGCATGGAAATTGACTTAGACTTAGTTGGTTGAAAGGAAACGGTCAGTATGGGAAATCCTTTGCAAGTCGATGCCAGGACTTGTAGGGAACTCTTGTTTTAGTCTCTGTGTCATGTGCTCAAAAGCATTCCTTCAGCACAAGGCAGAACCCGACTCACAGCCAAGGGTTGGTGTACATGCACCACACAATAACCAGAAGCAACAGTAGCTGCTTCAGCATCAAAGCCAGTATGCGACCTGAACAAAGTTCAATTATATCTGTATATCTGTATCTGTATGATACAACATAGTAGCAGAACAAATTATACTTTGGTAGTGTATCATAGCTTTAGCTGTAGTCCATTAGTTAGTCAAACAAAATGGATATCTTTGCAGTATGTGATACATTGAAGGCTGCTGGATTGTAAATAAACTAATTTTCAGCAGTAGAAGCTGGAGGCAGCATTCAGTAAGCGGTAGTATCGTAAATAGAGAAACAAATGAATGAAGGCTGGGGTGGTGAGTGAGTGATGTGCACAGCTTACTGTGAATTTGAAGCCACTGGCCACTTAGCAGCAGTGATGTGGGGGATATGTCAGCAACAGTGGTAGTTACATAAATGCACAAAAAGCACACTTACACAAAGTAAATTACTTTATTATTTTCAACTAGCAGCATGATTGAAACAACATTTTCAAATTCAGAGATCTGGAAATTCCTATTCTTCATAAACAAAAAGTATGTACTATTTCACCAGAACTGTGGTGAAATGATCTGTTTCATTTCCATGAGCTATACTAGCAAACACTGCAACAGGAAATTAAACTGAAAACATTTAAATGCCATTAGATTATACAGTATCAGATGGTAGATGGCCTCAGGTTCTGTGTGAATGCATATGTCAACTACTCACTAAACTAAACCAAAGTTCTTCTTCAACCTTATGCTTAAAAATGAGCAGGTAGTCTTAAGTCTAAATTTCACCATTGCTGACCTACAGTATACTTACATATAGCCATCTCTTATGAATAAATATGCTCGCAACACTTATGAAACACTTTTAGCAATTATAATCCTAAGGTATTGCTGTTTTCTTTGCACTACATACGGTAAATTTTTTGACTGTGGTGCTTTTCACAGAGTTGATGCTCGCTTGCTCTATAAACCATTAGTTTACATCGTTTTCAACTGCCTGAGTGTGCATGACTCAGCTTGACAAGCTTTTTGGCTGCCTTCAGGGCACCTTAGATCAATTTGTATAGTGATAACACAGGGATTTGAAAATGTGACACACTGTTATAATGGAAATATCTCCAGAAAGTCCATATCCAGCCCTGTGGCTATAGACACGTCTTGATGCCTCGCGAAAAAAAAAAATCTAACATTGTTCTACTCCCTCTTCAATCATGTATGAATAGGTGTTTTGATGAAACATCTCTGGCCAGCTGCTGGAATCCTAGTCAACAACCCATGTACATACAGTATTTTATCTAAAAAGAAAATGCGTATGTGTCTTGTGTTTTGTTCATTGCTAAGTGTAGGTTAACAGTGAGTGTGCTGCATAGTGTTATAGTTCTCCTGTTGTTTTCCTAACTTTCAAGGATAAATGGATGACTAACTTAACTAACACCCAAATAGAAGAGCTAAAATATGTAGTAGCCAATGCACTTTAAATTAATTTCACTCTGTCATTGTATCTGCACTGTGTCAGGAGACATGGGCATGTTACAAGACAGCACAAGCTAGATGGTGTTGTGTCTCTGTCTGCGGAAAAGAGATCAGGATTTTGTCGTAGCTATATGCAAGGACCAAACAACTGTTAGGTGTTTTGTTCATCTTGAAAATTGTTATAAAAACTTTGATAACTCTACAAAGCAAAAACATTTTTGGCTGGAGGCCATAAGTCAACATCTGTCCCCAAAATGAGGTCATGGTCACTTTGCATCATGTCTTGCACCTGGTTACGGGGGCCTATTATCGTAGCCATGCCAACAACAATTCCCTGTTCAAAAAATATTAACCATTGTAGAGTTAGCTAACCACAAATGAATCTTAACAAATTGTGTATCATTGCAAGGATATTTGTTCTGAAGCACACTCCAACACCGCTGTTATTGTTAACTTTCCATTTATAATATCAAAAACAATGTGAATACTCCTGCCTCTTCACTTCAACCCTCATCCTCTTCATCTCCATCTTCCTCTGCTCTTGCACGCTCATTGGCGTGCACGATGAGCATCCACTGGGAGCAACACATCACCATTATTCATGGAAAGAGTACACCTCTGAGCCGGACTGACACATCAAAAGATGTTGATGATAGGTGGGGGTAGTGGTGGTTGGGGTGATAAATGGCCTCATCTTTTGGAGATTGCTATACTTATACTAAGTTTGGGGACTGAGCTGTTTTTCAGAGTTTTTTGAGCGGTTGTTTGTTTTGGGCCACAGCTGTCTAATCCTACAATTTCAGTACATGCTTGCAGACATGATAGAACCACATACAGTACAGCCAAATAATTTCTCCTTACATAGATTCATTTACAATGTCACTTAAATTGAGCTTGAACGGTTCTATTAACAGAGGCTATAGATACATGTAGTTGAATAGCATAATCTCTTTTAGATATCCACATGCTTCAACCTGTTTGTGTCAGACACAATAAGGGGAGACTAATTAGTCTCTTCATTCTGGCATTAATTAATTAGCCAGAGCATATCTAGACAGAATGTCCTGTCCTTTTTCTTTTGCAATTTTCTACTGTACAAAAACCACCCCCCTTTTCCCCACAGCCAGTTGTTTTGGAGTCATTCATCAGAAAAATAGTGAGACTGAGCCATCAGTGGAAGCGTTGGCAGGGTCCCTGTAGAGATGAGGCAATATTGAATTGATGGAATCATATAAAGGCCAGATAAAAGAAATAACACTGTGCTGCTTTTTTACAGTGTCAATGGGACAGCCTAGTGACTGATGATGCATATCGAACTCTTATCTTTCAAAAAATAAAGAAAAAAAAGCTATTTGGGGATGTTTGCCTTTTTGCATCCATGTGTGTATTTTACTTTATCTTGTGTGTGGGTCACTATTTGCAAAAGTATTTTCACTTTAAAGCCTTATGACATGCCTGCCATTTTCACTTTGGAATCTCTGTTTCGTAGCTATTGACCCAAACACGGAGTCAGTAGAGGATTTGATGCAGAGGTTCCAGGACAGTTTCCGTGTTCCCAACACGCCAACGGACATGTCTCACTATCAGCATGTCATGCACAGCTCGTCGACGGGTCGCCGGAGGGTCCCCAGCCACACCAGAGGTAGGACAAAAAGTCATTCAAAAAGTTTACAGTTTTGTTGGCAAGATGATTTATAACATATGCATGTTCTCTTTAATTTTACTATCCACACTATGTTTGCTGACTTTTGGTGCTTCTGTGGTATTCATTTTATAGTTTTGGGCAGGGATATTTGCCCTTTTAATAGAACATTCATGCACCAGTGTATAATGTGAAATAAGTATGAGGACACATGTTTGAGCCGTTTCCACTCTGCCTTATGAAATGTGTGAATGTATGGGCATTTTCTTTCCATGCACTTTTCAACACCCTAGCAGCCATTGACCATTATTTGTATTTAGAAGCCTAAGATTTCACAGCTTGTCCACTGAAAATCATTTTTTGAGTTGCTTTTTATAACAACCCAAACTGGAATACCTAAATTATATATTCTTTACATAACTGCCAGATATTACCTAAAGAATAGCATTGTTGATTGATAATGCATTAGACGGTCCAGGTGGCAATTGTTTTCCATTTATTGTGATCCATTCATTTCAGTATGACAGACAATACTCATCAATGGTCAATTTAGATGTTCCATTTAGTTGGAAGTTATTCCATTTAATGACCAAGGAAACACATGCAAACACAGCAAACGTAAGAAAGCTGCACTCAAATATTTTAATGTATGACCTCTAGATGACCATATTAACCACTGAGCTACCATGCTGCTCTGGAGAATTGCTTTGAGAACAATGTCACAGTTCTTTTCACAATTAATTTCCTTCAAGTAAATGTGACTTACCATTTCCTATCCCATTTGATATCTGTGAAATGTATTAATATGTAGACTTTTTTTCATTTACATCATGTAACAGATGTAGACATCAGATATAGCATAGGGACATGAGGAATACGGTAAAATGTGACTTTAGTCAATCAGATTCATAATTTGTGTGTTTCATTTAACCATTTACATATTCATCAGGGGTTCACATAGCCCTGTATCTAAACTTCTGTATAGGCTTGCATCTATCTGCCTAGGATGAGTTCAAAATAGTTTAAGCATCACCCAAATTCAAAATATTTTCAAGAGAATCATTTGATTTATTTAGAATAGAAAGATTAATCACACATTTAAAAAAAGTGGGGCTCTCTATACACTTATTACCTTTGTTTACATGTTTTATCATGATTGCTTTCAGCTCACTCAGTTGGCTTTCTGTCTCATTAAAGATCAATTGGGAGTACAGTTTCACAATTGTGAAAAAAATAAGCACGGTGAAATTTTGAGATGTGACATATTGGTGACACCAGCCTCTGCCACAGAAATAAATTCAGCTAATTACCAGCAACATTCCAAATAATTTTAATTAGACATGCAGTCTGTGTCATTGGTCATATCATTATGACCAGTGAGACATTAACGCTGAAAATGAGACATTAACCATGATGAGTTCACCTACCCTTGACAGAATAACTTACTACCCTCTTGATCACTGTCATCTACAGTAGATGTAAAATACAACACTGAGTAACTTTACATATTATGCATGCTTACTTATGTGGGGATTATTAATCTTTACAGTCACATAGCCAGTGGTGGAGTGAGTTTATATTCATGGTTATCTAGAACACTTCAGCTTAGCTTGTGCTTGTCTTATTTGCTGTTGAGGATTTAACTCTGTAATAATTAAATGCAAGTTGTGTCTACCTTCTGAGCAGATGATGCCTCTAAAATTAAATGTGTGCAGGTCAAGCTCCTCTAAACTGTGAAGGACACTGCTGAGTGATGTCCTCTCTGAGGTCAGTGGTAAAAGAGTTAGTTTGTGGGCCTATAATTTGGGCTAAAAATGTCTCCTCAAGTGCAGGCAAATACTACAAACATGATAATAGGAGAAACACTTAAACTGAGGAGGAAACTATTAGTTGGAGTGATGTTAGAGGGGAATGTTAATTGGTCAGACATAGAAATTCCTTGCCTGCGCCAGGCAAAGGCCAAGACTAAAGTGGATTGTGGCTGGGCAGATGCTTTTCTTTTTCATATTGTTCAACTTGGTAGACCTTTTTATGCTGTGCAAAAGCTAAAGGTCTCTTGTATTGTGTAATACTTGATGTCACAGGGATTCATGCTATGTAGATCTAACCAAGCGACACAGACAGGTGGAGTGGAATACATCATCTGTGTAGTTTATGAGAAGTGACAAGAAGTGCTTAGGCTGAGCTACTGGAATTAAGTCAGTGCCAGACATGACATGAAATACAGGTGGTCACAATGAAGATATGAAGGTCTAAGCCATTTTTAAAATATATTACAAAAATATACTTTGACCACTTGTGACAAATCTTACTTACTTGAAAAATGGTCAGTCAAATAAAAAAATGTCCAACCTGGAAATGAATGTATGCCTGTTAAATTACATTGTAAAGAAATGAGCAAATAATTTCTTTCCAACCATGCCCTGCTTCAAATGGGTTTGTATACAGTAAGGCACACACCTCTTAATCATGGCAGACCAAACCTGGGCCCTGGTTCCTTGAAGCATTTTAAGGCTGACAGGCCCCATTATAAATCTATGGGCTAGGATCAATATATCTTAAGATACCTTCGGGAAATGGACCCTGAGCCCTATGTTGAAGGAGAGGATGTGTGTGTGTTTCAGGAATTCATTATTGAGAACACAGGTAGGGGGCTAGTCTGCACAAGAGGAGAGCTATTGTCCAAGATGTCTGAATGTGAGGAATAGCAGTAGGTACTGTAAGGATATGATGCGTGGGGTGTCTACATCCAGCAGCACACAATCATTTTAAGAAACTGCACATTCCTTTCCTTGAGGCATGAGAGATGGTGGAGAAGGCATGCCCCTAATGGCCAATTATTGGGCTTGAGGGCTGTCTGGATTGGAGATTCACCCCAAATCTGCGTAGGAGTGGGAACAAGAGCAAATAAGAGAAACACATCACACTAGTGCCTGGTTGTCAAGTAAAACTGCCTATAGTTTACCAACCAAAGTACCTTAGTTTACTTGATTCACATTTACATTAAAGGGGTAACGCACCTGAATATATACTCTGATATATACGCTGAAAAACTACAGTAGCATTTTTGTCTGCTCAGCTAAACCCTGCAGCTGCTCATCCACTCTTCTCCTGCATATTGGAATTTTTGCTTTGTGGCAACATTCTTTGCTTCCCTGTCAGCATGTATTGCCCTAGTTTCTTGTAAGCACCATCTTATACCTGGACTCTCAGAAAATGTTGGCTCATGCACAGATTGTCTAGTCTCAGTCACTACCTTCAATTTCCAATTTTTTCATCTTGGCAGCAACTCTCAGGATCTTATTTGGAGGATATTTCACAAAGTATGATCAGGAAGATTCAAAATTGCTATGAACATGCATATTCTTATAGATACAGAATTGTCCACATAGATAGCAATAGTAAGTTATTATTAAGGTTGTAATTGTACCTGGCATGCAATCCCATAGTATATCCCCTGACCAGCCGTGAGTTACCCACTTACACTTTGCCCCTTCATGTGTCTTGGGCAGATAGGATAGCTACATGATAATCACAAATGCCAAGTCAAAGCCAAATGCTGCCAAGAAGTATTAGAAACAAATTGCAATTTGATTGCTCAAAACACCTTTGGAGGTGGTTATTAATATAGAACAATATTTAAGCCAGATGTTAAAAAGATGTAAACATCATTTTTTCCAAACCACCTATGTAGTCTGTACTCCTCCCAATCCGAACTATGTCAGTATCAGCAAGTGGAAGTATAATGGCAGACAAAATCATCAGCAAAACATGTCTTATTTGTACTCCATTCACGCAACTTACCCATGTGTTTGTGTTGTTACAAAGCTTGACAAAAGATGTTTAGGATGTTATCCAGAGACAGAAGGCTACCAAAGAGGCTGCTACACTGCTGCGTTGTCTACCGCTTTTTTTATGGGACTTTGAAATGGCTTTTAGGGGCATTATTGCCACCTTCTTGACTTAGGTTTGTCCCACCTAGATTTGCATTTAGCACAGGCATTTTAACTGAGGTTCTCATCTGCCTTGTGAAGATGCATACTTGTGGCTACAGAAAATGTAACTGACAGTGTATACATTCTCACCTAAATTATATCTGGATATAAGGCACATGAAATGATTTGCGGAGCCACTCTGTCTTCACAACTGCCCAATCAATGATCTCTTTCTTGCCTGAGAGAAGTTGTTGCATTTTGCTATCAAAGTGCATAAGTAAGCAATTTCCGTTGGTTGGCTTTCATCTTTTGTTCTATGTGGAGTATTCCATTACAATGGGATGCACACAGGAGCCACTTCTTTTGTACTCAACAACCCCCTGGATATGCCTTTTTTCCAGGTCTGTGAACACCAGATCTAATGATCTGGGATTAACAGGTTGTGAGCTGCTGTTGGGTGTCTCCTCCCTCTGAAGTTTGGTAAGGTTTTTTGTGTCTGGTTCCTTGTTCAGTGCTTTAATTTTACCTGTGACTTTGGCCTTATTGTCCCTATTGACTTTTACATGGCATTAAAGGTGCAGTGAGTGGCAGTTTATGTTGCTTGTCTGGAGATGTACTTCCGTCTTTCCCCCATAGTTAGCATTAACAATAGACCAGTATGAGTGGGAGACTTTGCTGCTGTGTTGCTCTCCCCCGCATATTATGTTTGGTGCAGAGCAACGGCCATTTTTCGCCCGAGGTGGACAGTCCTTCCTGCTGAATGTACTGTACACAGCAAAGAGTTTTGTGGGTATAAAGAGGCAATTTTCTTCTGTCATTCTGTCAATCCACAGTCAAGCCTAGAGTTTGCAAGACAATGGAAAAATATTACATATAATATAGAATATTTGTGTGAATTTATTTTTTTGTTTTGTTTGTTTTTCTTGTGCAGCAAAAAGGGACTACAGCTTGCAATTCAATCCTGTGTTGTAGAATGACAATAAATGAACCTTGATATGCCAGATTAGTTTTGTATGTTGTTTATATGTACATGCACTAACCATGTTTTTTGGCATATACTGTAAGAACTGCTCTGCCCTCAAACATGGAAAGAAATACGCATTTCATAATATTTTGTGAAATGCCTATATAGAGCCACTTTAGAAGATGATGCATGTGTTTGTAAAACTATGGTTACGTAATGTAACTGTCATTGTTGTAGTGTAGCCACCTTTCTAGAAAAACTTTGAAGTCACAACACATTTGTGGTTTTGTCAAATATTAAGATTTGTGACAATTATTATTTTCATACACCTCTGTGCATGCTATTCCCTGCTGTGGTGTTAATGTATTTCCATGTGCTGGCTAGAAGCTGTGGAAGTTTTTTGATGTGTCACAACGAATACTTCGGCTCATTACGATGTGATTCTATTGTTTATTTGATGCTTTGAAGTTGTGTGTGTGTGTGTGTGTGTGTGTGTGTGTGTGTGTGTGTGTAGACAAAACACAGTGATTACAGGTTCTACAGTGACTACAGGGCTTCTCTACAACAGGCCATATCTGATCTACTGCCAAGTCAGGGCAGTGCGCGACTCTATTTTTTTCATTTGTTTGGTTTGTGAAAGACTTAAAGATACAGAAACAAAATACAAAGAGAGATCACACAAATGTCTGTCGATCCATCTGACCAAGTTTATTTTCTCTAATTAATCCTCTGTTCATATTATGGCTAATCATTTAGTAATTGTCAGTTACAGTTCTTACTACATATTATAAAAGACTCATTCAATCTGTTTTTACTGAATTTCACTGCACAAAACCCCCCATGAACCAATTTTCACCCAGATTTTATATCCCCTGCTTGTTTCCAAGAAGACGCTGGTCGCCACTAAATCCAATTTTCACCTGTTTTTAACCAAACTAAACAAAATGTACTGATAAAATAATAATAAATCAGAAAATAAAGATACTTACAGTATATAAGCAGTCATAAATTCACTCTGGGACTAGCTCTGGGGTGTCAAACTTGCTACACACCGCACAATTAATTGGACATCTTACTCTACATACAGTAAATGTGATTCCTGATTGTTAGTGTGGCCCCGCCTGGTTGAGAATGCTGCTTGTGTTGACATGGAAGGGACGCAGATCAAACAGCCATGAAGGAGGTGGGGGGTGGTTATCCCCTCTCACAGCCAACCAGGCCTCCTCTGTCTGGCTGAGTCAAGCAGCTGGTGAAGTGATCCTTTGGTTCGCATTGCTTAAAGGTCATTGTGATGAAGTTGGGCTGGCTGTAATCGACGCAGGTTAGATTTTCTTATTTTTTATTTTTTTTCCTCTATACACTCTCTACTCTAATTTGATAATTTTCTGCTGACCCTGTCTTCCAGAAATTATGTTTACATACAACTTGTTTACAACTGCAAATATGTTTTAAAGGAAACATAGATAATGGTCTTTGTCTATTACAGAAAAAGTCCACAAAAAAGCACAGTATTTTCCTAACCCTAACCAAAGGACTTCTGTGGCCTAAACCTAACGACAGATCATGATTTGAACCCTGGACTCTGGAGTCAAAGTGCTGTGCTTTCTACACCCACCATCCACCTTGACCACCCCCTTGTGACTTGGGGTGCGGTTTACAAATGCAGTGCTTTATTGATTCAAAAAAGTGTTTCCTTTGAACAAAATCCAGACAGCAGTTACCTTTGTCAGCACAATGTAATTGGGTAGCAATGAAGACAGGGTTGTTTTTTGCACATACATATGTTATTTCATTACTGGCAACACACCCACATTGATCCTAACTGCTTCGACCATATGTGTGAATACCCCTTGTATATATCAGATGCAGGTCATGTTCAAGTCCTTTTTAAAACCGAGCAAAAATAGCCAAGGTTCAAGCGGTTAAATTTCCCGGGAGCAAATTCAGAATGGTTCTTTAGAGCCCACCTTTCAGTATAATCTGTTGACACTATTGCTATAGTCCCAACCACACTCTTTGATGCTTTGACTCAAAGAGTCTGGGGATATTTTTGATGTTGCCTACAGCAGTAGCATTAATATTGAGGAGGCAGATGATTTTGGGGTGTGAGCGTCTTCTTTATTATATGTATTGATATCATATTTTTGAGGGGGGAAAAGTAAGACGCTTCCATTGTTACAAATTATTAAATAAAATAATTTGTAATAATGTTACAATAATTTAGGGGCTCAACCAGAAAATACACATTGCATGCACAATAAGTAGTAACACAAACAAAAGAGTGCTATATTGACTAATTGCTACGCCATGCGTGTGCAAGCAATTGGCATCAATTCGCAAGTTTTGTGTGCGGCTTGATAATGCTGGTTTCATTTGAGTGAAGCCAGTGGAACCTAGTAAAAAAACATACGAAGTGGGAGCACATTCTAAATGGAGTATTTTTTTTTTTTACTTGTAGTTTAAGCTTTTAGATCAGCTCCTCCAGTTGGTATGGGAGGTGTAAGCTCAGCAAGTAACATTAGCAAGGGTTTAACATTTAGATATGTTTTAGCTGAGAAGCTACAAAAACTTCTTTAATTTCAGTTTAACCTTTCACGTCCAAGCTAAAAGGATTGTGTTGATATGTATTTTGCATCTTACATTCACACACTTTTTCGGATTATTAGGATCACTTTGTTATCAGAATTACTTTTATCTGTATATCCCTCAAAAGGTATTCATAATGATGCCAAAGGGATTTTTTATGCTGTCAGATGCATTGACAATCCCACCCAAATTCCCGCCTCCCTGCATTTTCATTTCAGGATTGCTTTTAAGATTTTATTTTATCAGGCCACAGCATGAATCATCCGTTTATTATTACCCTGACCTTTTTAGTCCCTGTGAGGCAGACAGTACCAGACTGTCCTAAAGCGAGATTCACTATCTTTCCCATGGTCTAATATAGAGCATATAAGTAACTGAGGTGCTTGAAGACCAAAGATTTTCAGAGTTACAATGCTGATATACTGACAAACTGCAAAATAAATCCTCACCTCAAGGAGTTATAAGTATGACCTTCCAGTTTTCTCCCTTTCAACATTGTTGTGCTGCAGAGTCAGCTTGCCAGCTGAGAGCATCATACTGTGCGTGTGTTTTCTTCACTGCTCTGCTGGCTACTGAATGGCTCTACATTCACTGACAAACTGTTAGACTCAAACTAAAAGAGATGAAAAGACAAACCGTTTAACTCATCAATGTCAACTTAATATGACAAAGATGCAAATGTCACAGATTAATGTAAAGATAAAAAAAGTATTGAGAAGAAGCCATTGCTTTTTTTCATACTCCATTTTGGATAGATAAAATGGTACCTTTTTGGGTGACAGCTGCCATCCTATGCCACCCTCTGTGGCTTTAACACTGAACAAGCTGGTTGATGACAGATGATAAAACGACATACAGCCGGGTGCCAAGGGCCACTTAACAGCCAACAGCAATCGCATATCTGACATCCCTGAGATTTACCATTTGCTTATTAACTCCAAATTGGCAGGTGTGTTCTCAATGCAGGAGAGATACAATAAAAAATATAGAGGTGTGTGTATAAACACTGAGTCCACTTGAGTAGAAGAGCCAAGTGGTGCCTTGTTAAGCCTCCCACCTTTTCAAGTCATTTCTCTCCTGCATAACAGGTTGCAACACATAAATTTAGGTTGTAAAATGTGTCGGCAGGGCTTATATGGTGATGCCCTCTGTAATAACTTTTCAGCATAGGTTGTTTATGTATAGTAGGATTGTGCGTGTGCAGAGCTTTTAACAATACACTGTGCAACTGCAGAGTAAAACAATATTAATTGGGAGCAAAAAAGAGCAGTGGGAGACTGAGACATGAGAAAAAAATAAATGAGAGCAAGTTAATGGCAAGGATAGCTACCAGCGTGACATACCTGTGGTCATCCAGTGCCAACATGCAATTCCCACTTAAAAAGTAGACAGACTGGGACAGACGGGTAAAAGAAAGAAAATCACAGGCTCTACCTCTTGAATTTCCTTCTATCTCTCTGATTTTCTGGTTTAAGGAGTGAAACCCTTTGCTCAGTGCAGCATGGCGGAATGGAATGCGTCAGGACTACCTTCCTGATCCTGACCCCTCCAGCCTGTGCTTGTGTTTGTTTTTGCTTTAAGTTTCACCAGAATAGAGCCCAATTTCTCCAGTCATTCTACACTGAACAAAAATATAAACCTAACATGTTTGTTTTTGCATTGAGTTGAAACAAAAGATCGAAGACTTTTTCTATGCACACGAAAGGCTTATTTCTCTCAAGTTTTGTGCACAAATTTGTTTAAATCTGTCTTAGTGAGCACTTCTCCTTTGCAAAGATAATCCATCCACCTGACAGAATTGGCAAATAAAGATGCTAATTACACAGCATGCCTATTACCTGTGTCTTGGGCTAGTCACAATATAAGATCACTCTAAAATGTGCAATTTATCTTGAAAAAAGAAATGTATCCCTGAACTATGGATTTCACATGACTAGGGCTACAGATATGCATTTTTTCGTTATGGGATTTATCTGTGAAAAAAAGTGCCATCTGCCATTGAACATAATCATTTGCCCACTCAAGTCAGTTATGACGATGCACTGCAGTCAGGGTCAAGACCCTGCTGAGGACGACAAGCTCGCAGATGAGCTTCTAAATCAAATACTACCCAACCAGATATGTTTCAGCAGTAATGTGACCTGAAATTGGGGAGAAATTAACAACAATGGCAGCCAAGATTACAGCTTACTCTGACTTAGCATGTAATTAGTCTTATGTAAACACAGCAGTAGCCTGAAAAAACTGCAATTGCCTGCCTGGATCGATCATAAAAGCCCGACTCGATGTTACGTGACACCAAGCCGATAGTAGGAAAAAACGTTGAAAGTGGAACGTTCAGAACATTAGGAAATCTGAGGTTTTTGCTCACAGGGATTTCTCTGAAATATGTTTACTTCATCTTTTGAAGCTCTGGCCACGGTTAACATGAAAATCTGACATTGTAACATTATAGATATGACAGAAAATATGGAAAAGCATAATAGGTTCCCTGTAATGTATAATTTATAAAGCATTGTTTCTACATTATTACACATTAGTATGATATTCATAAACACAGTTATACATGTTTTATTATTGATTAATAAGCTTATCTATAATGTGTGTCATACTTTATAAATGATGGATTCACCATTTCTAAATAAGGTTTAACATAAATTACAAACCAGTTATTTAGGAGTTGTCAATGGTTCACAAGATCATTAAGAAAGTGTAAGTCAATTATTACCAAACTGCTTAGATGTACATTTTTGCATGTATGTACACATATAATGATTTAGACATGCACTAATGGCTAGTGTGTGTTAATATATGTTTTATAAACACTTCTTAATACTGAAATTCATGATTAATTCAGGTCGTTAAAAAACATTTACTAGTGTGACCATCTAAAGTGAGGAACACTTAATACAGAAATTCATGATTTGTTACTCGTTGTTAGTTAAGTATATTTGTGTGAACTCATCTAAAGTGACAACTATCTATGCCTCACAAAGCATTTATAAATGAAATTAAAAGGCACATTCTAAATGATATATAAATAACTAACGGTTTGTAACTGATGTAAAACTTAATTTAGAAATGGTGAATCCATCATTCATAAAGTATGAAAGTACATTAATTTAACACATTGTAGATGAGGTTATTAATCAAGAATAAAACATGTATACCTGTTCATGAATTACATACTAATGTTTAATAATGTAGGAACAATGCTTTATAAATGATGAATTTAAGTATTTACTGATACTTAACTTATGCTTCATAGTCTGTAGTTATTATAGAGTGTTACCAAAATAAGTCTTTTGTGTGCATAGACCTTTTATTTCAACTGAAAAATTGGTGTTAAAAAATGTTTGTTTTTGTTCATCAGACTTGCAAGTTTTGAATTCATTCAACATTTTTCTTATTAATCATCATCTAATTTGTAAGTCAATAATTCAAATGATGCAGTAAATTTGCAAGATTTGTATTTATATTCGCTAACATACATTTAATATATTTTTCTGCACATACAACCAGATGAATACATGAATACTTCTCAAATTTGTCTTGCAGCCTCTCAGATATTGTCTTGTGCATTATAAATGGTAAATTTACATACTCTAACTTTTCTGTGAATGCTGATGCCAGTTTGTATTGAGTTGGAGATATTTAGCTTGCTGGTGTCAGAACTGACTCCTGAATGCAGCTGTGCATTAATGTGATTACCAGTTGCTGAGCCATGTGGGGACTGGTGTTGCTGTCAGCTTAATTTACTCACAAACACATTGTCACAGAAATAAGTACTCAGGCACACATACAGCATCTAAGTATGCATATAGAAATGCATATGCACTGTACACTATACACACACAAGCTGCCATACCAAGTCCAGCAGCCATACGTCAAGACAGTTTATCTTGCTTAGAGTCATAAAAGCCACTGAGGTCACATTGAAGTTGTGAGAGCCGTCAGAGTCACATGCACAAATATGCGTGCAGTAAATGAGAGTACAGCCTCATGCACATACAGTATTAATGAACACAAAAGCATCGGAATGCACAAGCTACCTGTCAGCATACATACCAGCAGATTCAAAAGCAGACATGGTGCTCTCTTATATTAACTATTTTCTTCCCATTCTTTTTTCACACCGACAAAGGCACAAGCTGACCTGTGAAAGGTTTTTCCTCTGGAAAAGCTACACTTAACTTTTTCATTTTTAAAGGTTTAGAAATATTGTTTGGCAAGTAGGATTGCCCCAGTTAACATGTCTTTCCAATTACCTGAATTCACATAGGCAGTATTAAATGCAACACATACACGTGACGCACTGTATATCCATTATACATAATGAGAAATAAGGCTGCCCTTCAAATTAGATAGACAGATAGCCTTATTGTCATTGCACATGGTAATATACAACACAATTTGGAGAGCTGTTTGTTCAGTGAAGATAGTTTTAACAATAACAACAAAACAAGATGTCACATGCATTCAGGTCATAACATTTAAGTAAATCAGGTTCAGGTACTTGTGTCAACAAACATCTGCCCAGCTAACGTGTTTTTAAGGAGCACTGGGTGTCCTTTATGGCAGTTCGACTCAATGGGTGCTGTTCTGTAGCTAACCTCTATATATAATGTATTGCACAATCCATACACTATTCATTTCAGCCTTCTTTGCCATGCCATATACTCTGGCACTCCTGTAGAATTACCAACGAGACAGGTACCCAGTACATCATTCACCCACTGTGTATATTATGTTTTTTTGGTTTCTTGTTTGCCTGTATATACGTGCATCCTAAATATAATAACTGTGGGATGTTTCTGTGTACATTGGTTGACAGCTGGAGTCAAATATCACATATGAGCGAGCACAAGCTTGACCAGTACATTTGATTCTGACTTTGAATCGGTTTTACGGTGGTTCGCAGCCCTGCTTGTTTTCCATCTTTCCCTACTCTACCCACAGCTATTTAGCTGGATCAGGTGTGTTCTGCCAGTGAAGAGCTTGAAGGAAACAACTCTTTATCAACTGAAAACATTGTGTGTGGCCGGAGGAAAATTTGGAGGATTTTTATTTTCCAGAAAACAGGTTTGCAACCACTGATCTAGAACACCAATATGTATGCCCGTAAATGCCACAATCAGATTTTTTGAATATTAATTGCCAGTTAAAACCATCCCAAGTCCTCATATGTGTAAAATATTTTTGCACAAATCTGTATTTAGGACTTAGATGAGCCATGACAAATGAAAAAAATGCTACCTTTACCATTGTGTGCAGTCAGCTGTAATAATATTTTGCTGATTCACTTCAATGTTTCAGCACATTCACTACAGTACAATTAATGGCTGCCAAAAGCTATTTTCATTACAGATTAATCTGTTGATTATTTCTTGATGAATTAATTGTCGTGTTGTTGTCCAAAATAGTAAAGAATGCTTATCACAATTTCCCAGAGCCCAGTTTTACATATTTCCGACGGATTTCTTTTGTCCAAAACCAAAAGATATTCTATAGACTATCATAGAATACTTTACCGAAACCTGAAACTAGTCCCAAGTCATCTGCATAGAATAGTCTTTTTACTTTGAGGTCTGTCCCTGATCTACTGCCTCTAAAAACAACACAACACACAAAACAACTTTGGGCTGTATTTTGCCATATTGAAGGGTCCATTACTTCCACTCACTGTTATTTGGTTGGTTATGGAGATGGTTGTTGTGGCAGAGGCAAATGCAAGGATTAATGTCCTGTCAGTCTAGGAAGCCACAACAAAAGGCTCCCAAGAATGGATACATAAGAAATCAGGGTAATGTCTTCACATTTAAAGAGAGTAAATTGAGAAACAATTATTTCTACTCACAAAGTGGTGGGAAATCCATGTTAATGTGAAGAGTATTGGAGTTTAATGCAATCTTCTTGCTCTCTCAATCTTACTCTATATTTTTTTTGGAGTAGATAAGGTCCATGTTTTGCTAGGTTTGCTAGTGTGAGCTGTTTTTTGTGCTGGTGTAAAATACAGTATATTGTTGTACTACCAGAGTGTGATGTGCCCTCCTCCTATGCAGAAGATGATTAGCTTTTACTATTCAGAATAAATTCATCACTTCACCTCCCTGCTCTACCATAACTATTAATCGTTCTCATTTCAGGAAGGATTGGAAAACAGGCTGCTTCTCTCTCTCTCTCTGTTTATATTATATTATTGTTTATAGCTGTTTTATTCTTTTCCATTTCTGTTTTTTTTTTTTTTTTTTTTTTTTAACTTTTACTTTTCTGTTGGCCCATATCTGCAATAATGAACTTATACTGTACATTAACATATTAATCAGTGAGTGAAAATATGAGTACGGTAAAAGATACAAAATATATAAGTACTAATGTCAAGTAATCACTAATTAAAACTCTCACACTTAATCATTTCCCAGATACTTAAGAAGCTTTCTTTGATCAACTTATAATTAATATTATTTTTAAATATGCATTAGAAAATTAATTTAAGATTCAGACTGCTTTCTAGGAGTGATCATATTGTATTGTGATGAAATATAATGACTCCCTTATGAATTTAGATATAAGAAAACATTAACTAAGGCTGCAATTTCATCTATAAAAGGTTTGTAAAATCTGTGCAGTTGGAATAAATACATTAACTTCTGAGGTGAAGGAAAAGAGATGAAATGATAAAAAGATATGTACAAAATAAAGAGACGGCCACCAAAATGTAAATGAATTATCAAGAAAAAGCAATTGCCACAGTGCATTAGCAGCTCAGTGGACATCAAAATGAATTTCAAGTTTAATAACTACAGTACACAGTCTCAACTCTCTTTGTGTGGTATTGTAAAATGATCAGTAATGTCTTTTCCCTGTCTGTGAAGCTGTTCTTTTGTATTTTAAACAAGTGTAGTTCAGCTCCCTTGCACATCTTTTGTAATATGTTCACCTTTTTTTCTGCTGTCATTAAGATTTGAACAAAAAGCTGGCCAGTTACATTTTCAACACCTTCTTTTAATAGGCCTTTGCAACTAACTAAAAGACACCTAGAAATGAAGTTTGGTAAACCCACAGGAATATAAAGTCAACAACACTTTATATATTTCTATCATTTGCATGATCCTCCCTCAAATACATATGCATAAAGGATACGGGGATACAAAGGTTCGTTGACAGACTGTGTGTGTGTGTGTGTGTGTGTGTGTGTGTGTGTGTGTGGGTGTGTTTGTGATCAACATGACAGTTGAATTGTGCTTCCAGGCTTGGGCGCAGGTTTGATAAATAACACACAGAAGAATACATCTGAAACAAGGTGCATAAGTCTTTAGAAATCTGGCCCTAGGTCTTTTCTATTTCACTGCTTTTCTTCCTTTTTCACAATGTTTCTTCCTCTTTCAGTCAATTTTATTTTGTCTTGATCTTGCTTTTCTCTCTCGCAGTGGTGAAACCTTCCAAACTGAGTCACATAGAAACATCAACTCCCAGAACACTAAGGCTAAACTCCAGCATGTTGGTACTACAAATTTCAATTACTGGGACATCCCGCTTCCACAGTCCCTCTCACAGTCCAGAAGTCCATTAGATCATTTAAGAGTCATCTATGTCTTTTTTGTATCCTCATCTGTCAATCTGCTTTGCCTCCATCTGCATTGCCCTCCTATTGTTTTGTTGCAAAACTGTGCCTATAACCGACTCACTATTTTCCCTGCAAAAAATAAATCACATTTATATACAGTTAAATATAAAATGACAAAAATGTTATAATTACTTCTCAATTACTTAAAATCAACACTTTGGAATGGTGCAAAACTTTCTTGAAAGTATACATTATTAGGGCGCCTGGGTAGCTCACCTGGTAGAGCACGCGCCCATATATAGAGGTTTTCTCCTTGATGCAGCGGCTGCGGGTTCTACTCCGACCTGCGGCCCTTTGCTGCATGTCATTCCCCCTCTCTCACCCCTTTCACATCTTCAGCTGCCCCATACAAATAAAGGCCTAAAATACCCCAAAAAGTATCTTAAAGGAGTGGTTCAGAAGTTTGGACATAGGACCTCATTTCCAAGTTAGCCAGTGTGTTATTTATCAGTGGAGACAGTTTTCAACACTTTTCATACAGTCCTTCCAGTTGCAGAGTTCACTGGTGCTAGGCTAGCGCAAGTCAACAGTATCTGCTAGCCTGCCACTAAAAACTTACCCACTCCACAGTACACCCGAGGCAAATAAATTCTAACGCCAGACTATTGATGTAAATGTCTGTGTTGATAGAATAATGTTAGGAATAAAACTACCCTTGCATCTCAGTGATCACATTACATTTTGAGGGACTAGTTTCTCAGCAGCGGCGGAATTTTACTTTGCTCCGGTTAGTAGTACTGTGCCAAAAAGTAAAGATAGAAGCGCAGTCCAGTCAGGAAACCTAGTAGTAGCCTAGATAGTACATTGGTATTGAAGCTAGGGATGCACCGATCCGACTTTTTCAGTCCCGATACAGATACCGATGCCAGGGCTTTGTGTATCTGTCGATACCCGATACCGATCCGATACCGTTGTTGAATTAATAATACACTGTATACCTTTTCCACCTTATACCTTCCTTCCACCATGTGGAAGAGACTATAGGCACCAGACTTTCCTAACTAAACATTACTTTCCTAACTAAGACAAAATAACATAGATGTAATGTATTGAATTCTTATTTATTTGTTATTTAAAAAAAAAACAATTGTGCATTCAAATATATATATATATATATTAGGGCTGTCAATCGATTAAAAAAATTAATCTAATTAATTACAGACTCTGTGATTAATTAATCGAAATTAATCGCATACATAATTAACGGTGCCTGAACCGATACTTTTTAAGAAAGTAAAAAAAGAAAAGAAAACAAAGGGTACTAAACAACCGTTGGTGACATTAAAGAACAGCTTGTTTATTGCTAAGGCCATATGGTCAAAATTAAATGATTTAATAATAATGTATAACAATAACTTATTTCACTAGTAAATTGCTGTTGAACGACAAAAACAACCACCAAGGACATTTACAATAACTTCAAATGCACCACGAAGCTGTAATTTACCAGTTTCATTGAACGCACTGTCTGTGTTGTTTTTCCGACGGCAGCTCGGCAGCTGCAGATTGTTACATCCCGCTGTTGAGTCACAGTCCTCTACAGTAAAACACAGTCAAACTTTACACCGTTTAGCGTTAGCTGTCAGCATTTTAACCATGTTTAATCCAGCTACTAGCTAGCGGTAGGCTAACGTTAGCTGCTGTGGAGTATAGTGTTAACTAGCTAGCGGTAGGCTAACGTTAGCTGCTGTGGAGTATAGTGTTAACTAGCGTCACATGCAGCGGTGTTTGTGTTGCCTGTATCGTCTTCAGAGAGAAGTGCAGACATATCAGTGGCACCAGATTTCGGTAGCCAGGGTTGGCAGGAAGAAGATTTTTACAAGTAAATGTTCCAGTTAATGATCCAGGCAGCACATTCTCATCTCCCTCCTTCATTTTACAGTCGAATGGTGGCTAGAACTGCTCCGGGTCAAACGTCAGTATGGAATGGATTAATCTGCGTTATTTTTTTTTAACGCGTTATTTTTTCTCAGATTAATTAATCGAAATTAACGCGTTATTTTGACAGCCCTATATTAGGGCTGTCAAAATAACGCGTATATATATATATATATATATATATATATATATATATATATATATATAAAATACATTCGAAAATATAATGTAATCAAACTTCTTAAAATAAATTTAAATAAATAACAATAATGGGCCTTTATATAGGTTTATAATGGCTTATTCTACTGTCAGGAGTACAGAATATCACAAAAACATTTTAATGTCATCATGCTGGACGGATCGTGTACCGACAGATACCATTGACATATATATATAATGGACCAACAGATCCCGTTGCTCTGGACGGAGACCAGTGAAGGATATTAGAAGCACTTTTCCGGTGAGTGCCGAGCGTTACTGCGCAGCCTCCAACTGAGAGAGATGACGTAAATGTGACGTGAGCAACCTGTCTGAAAGTTGTAGCTAAGTCTTCTGGTAGCTGTGCCAAGAGAAATCTCAATCATTCCCAATCTTGCAGAGACGGAGAGCGTAGGTATATGTAAGGAGATAACATGGACACAGGCTAATTATTGCTAACTAAAATGCTAGTTAACATTAGTAATTAAACTTAAACAGCTAAGTAATTAAGTAAGTCCAAACTGCCTGCGAGCTTCTCCTGTATTATACGGTAATTCCTCTACTATGCGACAGTAAGTCGTGGTTATGACACAATCGTTAGCCTATTTTTACAAAAAGTCTGCTAAGGAGCCATAACGTGAGGTACAAGGTAATGGAGCCTTTTATACATTGTCGTGTTTCTTTAGAAATAAACAATTGACAAATAAAGTCTCTAAACGCTTCAGATGTAAAGTTATTCGCTGTCAAAGTGGCGCCAAAATGAATGTCAGTCAATGGAATGCTAACGGGGGGTGAGTGTTTATTAGCATCAAAATGGCGCCATAGGAGGTTCGCGGTCCGAGGAGAAGCTTACCCCCTTGGTGGATACCTGGCTGGGCTAAACGCTAACTTTAGGTAATTGCTGACAGAAAAGTCTTGTCTTAAACTTGTGTGATTGTCATGGAAACTGGCTTTCTCAGTAGCCTAGGTAATATCACTCCACCGCTGCTGTAGCCTATGCTACCAACTACAGGGAACAAAGTAAAGCTATTGCAATGTGATGCAAGGGTAGTTTTATTCCTAACATTCTATCAACACAGACATTTACATCGATAGTCTGCCGTTATAATTTATTTGCCTCGGGTGTA
The DNA here is from genome assembly GCF_008315115.2 of Sander lucioperca. Lineage (NCBI taxonomy): Eukaryota > Metazoa > Chordata > Actinopteri > Perciformes > Percidae > Sander > Sander lucioperca. The sequence continues at coordinate 5,909,133 of NC_050186.1, forward strand.
CTGTGGAGTGGTTAAGACAGTTTTTAGTGGCAGGCTAGCAGATAGTGTTAACTTGCGCTAGCCTAGCACCAGCGAACTCTGCAACTGGAAGGACTGGATGAAAAGTGTTGAAAACGGTCTCCACTGATAAATAACACACTGGCTAACTTGGAAATGAGGTCTTATGTCCAAAATTCTGAACCACCCCTTTAAAAAAAAGAATTTTCATTACAAAAGAATATTCATTACATTCTCCTCAGTCACCGCTATGGACTCCTATAGTTTGAAAAGGCAAAGGTATCAACATTCTTCCTCAGGTATCACAACAGCATGTTTTTTTTGTGCAAAAAAGCATATGCTCTCAGACTATAAAATCACATCTGACCTCAGCGTGTTGTGCGGGATATGCAGTTTTGCATGTTACACCACTGATTCATTGTTGTTACGCAGAAACTACCAGAAACATTTCCAGGTAATCTCTACACCTCTGTTATTCTAATATTACCATGTAATACAATAAAAACAGGCAGTTTTGCATTTTGCAGCACTGATTCATGGTTATTACACAGAAACTACCAGATGTGTTTCCAGGTAAGAAGTCACATATAATTTGTAGTATTACCTTGAAACAAAAAGGAAATGTTTGGAACACAAAGGGGGGATGAATTTCAGCATTATAATATGGTAATTACCTATTTTAAATTCCAAGTTTTATCTAATTTAGAAGGTATTACATATTATTACTGTGATGTATTACCCAGTTATTACTTTGGTAATTACATATTATTAACTATATATTACCTCTTTATTATCACACTGTTACCCCACTATTACCATCTTATTACCGTGGCGTAATTTAAAGTGCTACCATATTCTAGTACAAACACAAAATTCAAGTATAATCCTGAAAATGCTATATATTAGTTGCCCTTTAAATTAACACTTTTTTTTTTACAGTGTGAACAACTAATATTTTAAGACTGATCTGTGAATCCGTCGCTGTTCCTTTTTTATTTTTGTTCGACTCTCTGTTCCTGTCTCTCTTCCTTCATCTTTGTCAACCACCTCTCTTGGCATGATCCAACACGATGCATAAATTCAGAACCAATTTTACACCACATTGCCTTGGTTGGCTCCACTCTACAAATGCCGCCAGACTTTCGCACTCAAAATCCAACTCCACTCTCAACCTGTTTAAGTGCACCAGACCAAAAGAATGACTACAGCTTTCTGTACGCACTTTTTACACAGACTTAATAGAACTTTTAATCAAGTCTAAAATCTTCATGGCACATTTTCATGAGCTACGTATGACATAATGTTTATGAAGTGAGTAAAGAAGGGAATTTTACCTGCATTGCTCCGCAGTTGCACAGGATTTATGACAGTAAACAAGGAAGAGAGAATATGTTTCTCTATCGTTGGCAATAAACTACTTTTAGGAAGGTTTGAGGTTTAAAAGAAAACAGTTTTTAAGGTGAATTAAAAAAAAAGGTTGACTGTCCCTTATGTACCCCTTATACCTTTCTGTATTTAAACAGTGTCCTAGCTAGAAGCTGAAAACAATTTCATATATATAATTTATTTATTTGCCTCTGTGTGAGTGTACCAGCCTAGAAAGAATAATTAACCCATGTCTTCATAGTCTGCTGTACATTTTTTTCACACATTTTACTCTGAGAGAATATAGTCAAACATTAGATGATTGACTTTCTCCAAGCTAGTTTTTACACAATGCAATATTCCTGAATCAATCAATTGCTTGAATGCTGTGAATGTGCTCTACCATCCATTGATTTTCAGAAAGAAGTTATTATATTTCAGTGCAGTATTTCAGTGTCTTTGCTACGTGTCCCCCCTGATGTGTACAATTTGTGACTGATTAAATCTTTGAAAGTATTTTGTGAAAAGCTTTTGTCACAGAAGGCTTTAAAAATTAGCAGTGGGCCCATATTTATCAGACATCTAAGAAATAAAATTAAAAAAGTTCTAAAAAGCCGGGTGCCTGGGTAGCTCAGCTGATAGAGCGCACACCGTACGCCCATATACAGTACAGAGGCTCAGTCCTCGCCGCAGCGGGTTCGGTTCCTATCTGCGGCCCTTTGCATTATGTCGTTTCCTAGGACTGGGCAATATATCGATATTATATCGATATCGTGATACGAGATTAGATATTGTCTTAGATTTTTGACATCATTATATCGTAATATGGCATAAGTGTTGTCTTTTCCTGTTTTTAAAGGCTGCATTACAGTAAAGTGATGTAATTTTCTGAATTTACCAGACTGTTCTAGCTGTTTTATTATTTGCCTTTACCCACTTAGTCATCATATCCACATTACTGATGAGTATTAGTCAAAAACCTCTTTGTGTAAATATTTTGTGAAAGTACCAATAGTCAACCCTACAGTATCGATATTAAGGTGTTTGGTCCAAAATATTGTGATATTTGATTTTCTCCATATCACCCAGCTCTATCGTTTCCCCTCTCTCTCCCTTCATGTTTAAGCTGTCTAATCAAACAAAGGCCTAAAATGGCAAAAAAAATCTTTAAAGCTATAGTGGTAGTTTCTGTCTACCCCATGAGGAATTCTAAGTAATGACAATGACACTGTCGGTGCTTCCACATGATACAAGCCTTAAGTGATTGTGCCCCCACCCATCCCCCACGCAGTTGCTAGTAGCCACCATGGTAGCCACGGAGGACACAAAGGATTAAAAAAACATGGACTCTTCAGAAGAGTTAATTATCTTCACTTGAGTTTCTACGAGTGAAAGTCACCGGACGACACAATCTTCTGAACATAGCCATACTAAGAAATACAGAGAGTTTTGTGGAGATGATAGTCTTAATTAGCTTCATGAAATCATAATCAGGAAAAGCTTTATTGCCAAGTACGTTTTTTACACATACAAGGAATTTGTTTTAGTGTTGTGGGTGCATATCACACATTCTCTAAATATAAGAAGGTTAAGAAAATCAAGAATTAGTATATAAACAATATATGTATAAAAATATATATACACAGTATGTATTAAAAATAAAAAGAGCAGAACAGCAGAGTAAGTACAGTGGCATGTAAAGCCAGAGGTGGAGTGTGGAGAGTGTCAGGGTGGGTTCCGGGCCTTGTTGATAAGGCTAGTGGCGGATGGGAAAAAACTGTTCTTGTGGCGTGAGGTTTTGGTCCTGATGGACCTCAGCCTCCTGCTAGAGGGGAGTGACTCAAAGAGTTTGTGGCCGGGGTGGGAGGGATCAGCCACAATCTTTCCAGCACGCTTCAGAGTCCTGGTGGCGTACAGGTCCTGGAGCAGCGGCAGATTGCAGCCAATCACCTTCTCTGCAGACCGAATGACATAGCAACTCATTTGGCAATGGCTTGAATGTAACGGACGTTCATTAATATCAAAAAGTCACGCACTAAAGCTTTAAAAAAAAAAAAAAAAGCAGTCAAAAAGTTCTTTGTGTGGGGGGAATGGGGCATGTTATTAAGAGACATGGGTCAGGTTATACTGGGTTGTGTAATGGCACACGATTTCAGCTCACCTCGAAGACTTTCGCAGTGTTGCACTCGGTTGTTCACATGAAAAGTAAACAAAATTGTAGCGTAAACAATTAAAAAAGTGAGCCAGCTTATTGTTATCATAACCAATTATTTATTGTACAATCACTCCAAAATATGTCTCAGAAGGTTTATTCTCACCTCTGCTGACACCTGTGATCTGTGAGTAGATTTTAATTTGTATCTTTCACTCATGTCCAAATGTTACTTTTAGCAGATAATTGATTTGAAACCTGGAAGAAGAAATTCATCACCATATGTGAGTCCAAAAAAAGTACTACCACCCTTTCTCTCAATTGCACTGCATTTTTTATAAGACACAATTACCAACTGACAGCACTTTCATCCCTGTGGAGGTAAATCTTTTGCCTCTTACAGAAGAGTAAATATGTATTAGCCATTATCAACGGTCTTCACTGACATGATATGAATCAGGATATTGACACAACACACCACAACCCTACATTTTCTTTTTTTCCTACTTCCTTGTTTTAATTTGCTGTCAACAGGTGAAGCATTTTTCTCAGATGCTCCTTCATAGTCAAGAGAAAAGCATTGATTTTCTTTCTGTCCATTATCCCCTTTCCACTCTGGGAGATTAGGAAGTATAATCACTGTGATCCTGGGGATTATTCAAGCAAAACATAGGTACAACCATGAGGAAATTAGATGGATTTTATTAGCATAAAGTCACTTCTTTAGGCTGTGACTTTGGCTAAATTGCTTTGTTATAACAATGCTGACAAATGTGTTATGTAAGTTACAGTAATAAACATGTGAGAAACTCGCTGGTGGAAATTTTATATCAGGTTTAAAACTGAAGCCGTCCATACATATGTTGGATTATTTTAGATTACTTATTTATCCATCAGTGGCTTAACACTTTGCAAATCCCTGCCAATTATCACTTTGTGGCTGCCCCTGTGCATTTAGCAGAGATGTGTGTTTTGGTGTTAAAGTGGCAGCGCAGTACAAACAAAGCCTCTTTACTCTCATAACCTCTCTCTTTCTCTTACCCTGACTTAAAAACAGACATGCACATACTCTGGGGATGTGACCCAATTTGATTAACAAATTGAGCTCCAGAGACGGTAACAATGGACAAATTACCAACCGTGGCGAACAGATCAGACAAGGAGGGGCAGGAAAGTCGGGAGAGAAGTGGAATTTCTTACTTCCTCAATAGAGGTTGAATATAACAACAATGGGTAGTGAAGAGCAACCACATTAAAAAGGATAAATAAGTTGTGTGCAATTTAATTTTCAGGGCTACATGTGGACATCACAAATGAGTCAGTAAATTTAGGGTCACCACTCATTCCCCGCCCTAAACTTAGCATAACATTAACCCAATCCCCGATTTCTAACCAACAATATTACAGGTGATGGAATAAAATACTGCAATCAACTGTTGACTTCAAGTTCAGGTTTTAATCATCTCAATGAAGCAGTTAAGTGTACTGTTAACTGTAAACATCTACAATATACTGGCTCATATCTATATCTAACATTACATATTAATGCTTTGTAATTCAGAAGACAAATACTTTCAGTTCTAGAAAATGATACTTGCCATACTGACACTTGAATGAGATCAATGTGTCATGATCCTTGTCATCTAAAATGAATACTGTATTTCCCTTAAACTTATATACAGGTAAAAAAAAAAATTGGGCAGATTTTTCTTCTAGAGTGAATGCGGTGTCCTGAATGGTTGGTATTTGAATTAAATTGACTTTGAGCAGAATTTGAATTAATTTGAACTTGAAATGGAATTTCTAACCTGTGTTGAATAACTTTCATATAGTCTTGTTCATACAGAGCTTGCACATTTCTCTGTGCTGTGTTTTGTCTTGTGCAGAGTGCAAGTATTGATTACTTGAAAACGTGCTGGTTAAGAGTTGCTATTCTTCCAGATTCCAATCTTTTTTACAGCATAATTGTATCCATAAATACAATGATTGATTATTCACCAATTTCTTTCCACTTTTCCCCTCTTATCTTCTCACTTCCAGCACCTGGAGGTGTGTTTGGTCCTCAAGGGGAATCAGGGTCAGAGCCTGAAGATGACAGCCAAATGAAGTTTTACACAGAACAGCACAGAGGACGAAGGCGCAGCAAAGGTGAGAGGCAATGCAGGTTTACATCGTTGTATATTGTTATAAATGTGTTACATTTTAAACATTATCTAACACAGGGGGGAAGCATTTTATCCATGGCATACTGCTGAGAAAGCAATAAAGTAAAAAGGTAATTAAAGGCAATACAACATTTTAAAAACAAATGAATTCCAAACTTACTCTTGTTGAAGATAAGCATATAGCTGAGTGAAATGAGGCTAGACATTTTTGGAGTTGTCAGCGTAGCTGGAAGTAGGAAGGAGTCATGCACGTTCCCTGTGGGGTTTGAAGTGCTGAACCATGGCACAGCTCAATGACGCTCAAAGCAGATATATGAGCTGATGTAAATGGAGGCTCGGTGATGAGCAAAGCTGAGTCACATTACTTTGATGGGAAGCATGATTTTAACTTCCCTTCCCATGTAGTGATATGTGATAGTGAAGACTGTATATGGATTTTGCATTTGTGTGTATGTGGGTGAGTGACCTGAAGAGGATGAAACACAGAGAATTAGTCTGCGTGTGTTCACTTGGGTGTCCACATAGTGATTGAAAAATAATGGAAATCCATGTTTCCCTATTATTTCCCATGCCTGCAGTTCAGTATCACATAGCACTGTACCCGAGGAGGAGGAAAAGCAATGTCTCATATATTAATCTCATTATTATTATTACAGATCCCACGTGTCTGGACCTTTTTGGTTACCATAGTAGAGGAGTTAGGAGTAATTTGTTGACGTAAATTATGCCTGTATGTTAAATTCAACCTGAGAGGCGGAACTGAAAGCAAGAAAAACTCCTGAACTTTGTAGTCATTGCTGGGTTTAGAATTCTCTAGTTATTCTATTCCATTCAAATGATGGCAAACTCAAAGATTAAACAAGTGACAACTTCTCAACACAGTAGAGATTAATAAAACTGAGGTCATTGTGTTGAGGTTTGTAGTTGTGTGACTTTGATGTCTGAATCAATGTTGTAAAGGAGATGTGCCAAGGTAGAAAAAAGCTAGAAAAGCTAAATATTTCACTTTTCTTTGGAGTTTTGCTTGCTTTAGTATATAGCCACAATAAGACAATGACCTTGCTGTTCTTTTGAAATGTGACTTGGTTATGTTTAGCCAATCATTAAAATTCAGCACAGAAATCTACCTCTGTAGTTCCTGGCTGGCAGAATAATGTGTCAGGGGCAGCAATGTTTTTGCGAAGCAGGAGTTACAACCCGTGGAAATAAAACTATAACTATATTCCCATGGTGGAAATGTTACTAATGTCCTATAAAGTTTATTGAAAACCCATTATTTTTGTCACACAATGTACATCACATGTAATGGTGATGACTTAATTTTGAATGGAAGAAATCAATCCTTTATTTTTCCTGAATATAATACATATTTTTCAGCATTGCTATATATAAAACATAACACCCATGACCATGATCTCTGTTAAAGTTACAACCTGTTTAAAAAGGTTTTACTTTCTCTATAAGATGGGGAGAGGGAAATAAATGGAATGAAGAAGTTGTAAGTTGAACTTAAGCTTTTAAGCTTTAGGGTTGCTCGTGTATTGTATTTGCTTGTTGCTTTGCATTCAGTTGTGTATTTGTGTAAGCGTCTGTGTTTCTGTGCGTGTATGAGCGCATTGATAGGTGCTTGGTTTGTGGCCATAGAGTAAGTGTTTACCATCGTGAGTGGACATGCCTTTGTCTACTCAGTAGGCTTTTATAGTAATTGAGGGACCCCTTCACGAGCCCAGTGACACCATCCACACCCCAAAGGGATTAGCAGCTCTTCCACGTTTGCCACAGACAGCTGTTGTTCCTTCACAACATCGTGACTGTGCTAGACGTGAGTCAGTACAGGAGGATTCATTATCCTAACTTGGTCTCCCTGTTTTTGACCTTGAGATGCATTTCTAAACTTCTGATGGAATTCACTGGATTCTCCTGTCCCAGGGGGTTACTTATTGAACTTGTTTCTATGATGGTGTGTTCAATGTTCATTTCAATCCATTTGACCATTTGCACATTGCATCGACGATTGATAAAAACACACCGCAGGGGTGCCTGGGTAGCTCACCTGGTGGAGCGTGCGCCCATGTATAGAGGTTTACTCCTTGACGCAGTGGCCACGGGTTCGGCTCCGACCTGCGGCCCTTTGCTGCATGTCATTCCCCCTCTCTCACCCCTTTCATGTCTTCAGCTGTCCTAGTGGGGTCTAAAATGCCCAAAAATTAATCTTCAAAAAAACAAAAAAACATTGCAGTTGGAGAATGTAAAACATCTGGAATTGTGTGGCTCTGTTTTTCTGAGGTATCCACTGATCTAGTAACAGAACTCTTATCAGCAAAAAGGACATTTGTATGTATGTCACTTAACCACTTGAGTTCCACTGCTCAGAACAGGGAAGCAACAACAGGCCTACTATTTCTATTGACTTTTACAACAAACCTGTATAGTGCAGGGTGCACACTGGGCAGAATCACAAATGTTCTGAGACATTGTGTAATATTTAAAATAAATTTAGTTAAAACAATGTTTCCAAACCAGCACTATCACTACCATATCCCTATCCCATCCCAGTAAGCCCCCCTTCAAAATGCCAACCACTCTCCCATGATAAATATCAGTAGACAGAGGTTAAGCGGCTAATTTCATTCCCTGTATCTGGCGTGGAAATGGGAACCCTGACAGAGCCAAAGGGCAACCAAAACAACCAATCTATAACCCTGTCAGTAGCAATAAGATCATATATCATGCTGAAGAATGATTATGGGCTGTTCTGCAAAAGCTTGGGTATTCAAAGTCATCCTTTACATACTCGAGCCAAACTTGAATCTGGGTTAGATGCATATATCAGAAGTACAATTAACTACATTTTCAAGGCTTGACGGAGACTCAGAGGCTGTATTTTCAACAAAGCATAGCGCTGGATGATTTAGTTTGAGGTCTGTGTTATGTGTCTGTGTTTATTACGTCCCTGTGTGCAAAAGCACTTCCTATCAATGATGGTCAAATACAGTCATCTGTTTGAGACCCTGATCAAAACAAAAGGGCTTCTGTTAAACTCTTCACCTTTTTACCTTTTTCTCTTTCTCTGCCTCTAGGCCACCCACACAGTCCTCTAAACAAGGTCACCCTGACGTTGATTACCATCAGCACATGTGTCATTGCCATTGTCTATGCTACACAGGATTCCTGCCCCCTCACTGTCAAGGTTACCCTCCATGTGCCTGAGCATTTTGTTGCGGATGGTAAGTGCAACACATTAGACCTTGGCTGAATATTTAACTTATGGAATGTCAAACACAATCAGTTTGACTCACTTAGCCTTGTATCTGTTTACTTTATTGCACTAAAAAACAGGAAGGGAAAAAGAATGAAACTTAGGAAGACAGTAAAATCAGATATCACTTGCACCCACAGCAATTGTAGTTGGGTATGCTGTACCTACCTCAGCCCTTGGCAATGTTGGGCTTCATGTTTGAAGCTAAAAAACGATATAGATTTGTGGAGCATGTTATCCTAATAGCCACTATGCATCATGGTATGCCTTTCTTTCTTTCTTTGTTTTTTTCCCAGCCACAATTGATACAGTTGTCCTTCAAGCAGCATGCTGCAGGGATGACTGTCCAGTAGGTACACACTGTTATTGAGTGGTGAAAGATATTATGTAATTTGTATAGTTTTTGTTTTGTTTGGACCAGCTAATGGACCAGGGACAGCTCTGAATGCTTCTTCTGTTTCTATTTACAAATGGCTTGCAGTAAAATTCCCCCCCCCCGTTATTTGTGGTTTTCAATTTTAATGCTTTTTAGTGTCAGTGTCCCTCTGCACCACTGATAAAGTACAAAAGACGCACATCCATCCAACGAAAAGTAAATCATGTGCTGGAACCAAAAAATGAGCAAAAATCAGGACAATAAAGCCCACACACTGAAAGCTCCCAATGGGGGGAAAAAAAGATTTATTGTCACCACAAACAGCTGAATGACATTTTGAGCCATCAGACTGATGAAGAGCAGTGTGCTCAAAATATGATTGTTTTTTGTTTTGTTTTTTTTGCAGCGGGAGCTTTCAGTGTGCGGACTTTTTTGTGACTGCATACAGTACATAGATTGGAATACTAACATTTTCTACGTATGTTTCACATCTTTTCAGTTGACAAAAACATTCTATTCCACTAATTTGACAGAAGTACTCTAAGGTTTATTTCTGTTCACGCTGTATACAGTAGCAAGCTGTGTGTGTGGCATACAAACAAAATGTTGTGAAGAAAGCAGAATAAATAGAACGAAATTGAGCTGTAAATACTGTCTTCTGTCAATTTACTTGCTAACGTGGAAACTACACAAAATATTTTTAACAAAAAATAAAATAAAAAATCAATTCAGGATAATCAAATATGTAGGTGCCCAGACAACTGCTTAGAGATTTGTCCCACTGAGTGTGTTCTAAATTACCCGTTGGCTGTGGGATAATTGTAAATTTGTTCTGTGTATTGGCAAGATACCACAGTATTATAAACCTTGCTGGGAGTTAAGACAGGCCAAGATGGAAAATATGCAAGGAGTTAAGTGATGTAAGAGGGAGTGAAGAGCTGAGGCAATTTAACTAATGATTGCCATATCTCTGAAAGCATTCACGTATCAGTCAATCAGGTGCTCCTTGCCACTGGGGCCTCATTTCTAGTCCGCCCACACACACACACACACACACACACACACACACACACACACACAATTTGTTTGCACATGGACACACAATAGAAGTGGAACAGTACACAAAACTTCCAACTTCTAAAGTATACTTTGTAATTGCATGTAAGATGAACACCTGAAAACATCACGTCACATACAGTATTATTGGCTTTTGTCAAAGCACAATAACATTGGGCCTCATGCAACAGTCACTCGTAGGAACAGATTCGTTCTTAAGTGGCATGTATAAGTGATTGAATGTCCTCTTACCGTATGTACATAATTCAAGAGTGGTCCGGACCTGTTGTATGAGTCATGCACAGATATTCTGCCTTTATTTTAAGAATTATAATGCCTTAATCTGAATGAATTTGGAGCTTAAATACAATTTTCAAAACTAAAATAAAATATATATCTAAGACAAACTTGATGCAAAATGAATATCCTGTTCATCAGATCATCATCTTGGTTTGACAATTTACTGAGAGACTTTTTTAGATTTCATGAAAGTCAGAGAGGTTTAGACTACACTACACTGTAGTCCATTGCAAGATATGTTTACTGTTAGTCAGCGTGCTGTGAAATCTAATATAGACATGTGTACAGTAGTCCTTGTAGAATGATTATTGATTGTTTTTCTCTGACCTCCTCACCTTTGTTCTACCACTACTAACAAGGCAGACTTTCCACTCATACACAAGACTTCTCAAAAGTTTGGATGCTCCTTGAGCTGACCTCTGACCCGGTGCTTAGTTCTCCACTTTTGGTGTAAGATATAAAGAATTAATGGTGGGAGTTTGATGAAATCTGCCATGGATATTCACAATCATCAGAGAGTTAATTATTTTAATTTTGATGACTCCATGGCCTTTTATTTAGTGCCACTCAGGACAATCTTTACATTTTAGCCCCAATACAGGTTAGGCTCTAAGAACAGGAAAATCAATCGTCAGTATGTTGTGTGTTCCATACAGCATTTTTTTAAGCAGGGTTTTTTACTTTAGGTTTTGTTGTTCCTCTGCAAACGTGTGTAATTGGACTCAGAAAAGCAGACACCTAAGGCAGAGCAGATGTGATAAAAGGCGGCTTAACCCGTTAGTCTGGCAAGCATGCAGTCGGCAGCATGCAGGCAGGCAGAGCAACCAAACAAACAAATACAACAGATAAACAAACACAGCAAATCCAAACTGGCAAGCCAGGTATGAATTTAAGTTACCCCAGGATAGGAACAGGCAGGCAGGCAGCAATTGCTACAAGGCATATGATTTGACATGTATGACGTGAGCTACCCACTGTACACTACTCTTATACTGGGGAAATAATGAGTAATGAGGTCAGTAAACTCAACAGGGGTGACGAAGAGACAGGTGAGACATGACAGGAGATGTTATAATGTAAATGTAAATGGACTGTATTTATATAGCGCTTTTCTAGTCTTAACGGCTACTCAAAACGCTTTTTTAAACACAGAAGATAATATGTAGGTACGTAGCATGAAGAACTTGATGGAAGAATAGCAGACTTGTTAAGTCAACATCATGACCAACTCATTGTTAAATCTAATATGGGTGGAATTAAATATATCTGTGTTAATAAGCTTAATACTTAATATTCCTTTTTTAGCACTTAAACGTGTGAAGTGAATAATTGGATTATTTTACAAACTAAGGAAGAATTACATTTTTAATATTAGGTGTAGAATATTAGGTAAGAAAGATTTTTCTTATATGACAAAAGAGAGAGAGGTTATGAATAACTTAATTAAAATTACAGTCTGAAGGTGGTAATAAAATCAAACAAAAGCATAATTTACTAAGAAGTAATAAGGAATAATCTTTGTCATTTAGTGATGTATCTAATGTATCTCAATTGCCATAATCATAATGCAGCAAAAATAAAAGCATAAATAATACAAACAATGATAATTAATAAGGTGTCAGTCAGTGTAAATGGCTCTTTTTTTGGGGGGTGTCGGGGGACAATTGTTGCATATGTTCGATACAAAGACAACTGCTAGATGTGCACAGTTTCTTTACTTCTATGTTGCCATGACAGAGATGCCCTGCTTTCTTTTCCAAATATTTTACCAAAACAGCTGAAAGTTTATTCTAACAAAATAATTCCCCCTCTGTCTTATGCACTCAATTTAAAATATGCACATCGAAATTGCCAGCAATCAGGAATGTTCTTACTGCTCAGGAGGGGTTTCTTCACAGGTCTCAGAGAAACCAACCCATAATCTAACAATTGCCTCCTCACTGTGTGAGCTAAGACCATTAGATTTTTCCACTCTCTCAGCAAATGAGGGCTACTGGCAGTTATGTTCACTAACTGCAGTGCTGCAGGAATGGTCTCAACCTGGGAGATGCTTTTAGGGATCCCATCTGAAGAATTATGTGTGTATTTCAGCTTTTTGGGCATTTTGGTGGGTTCTGGATAATTCATTTTCAAGAACAACAGGAACCCTTGTTTCTAAGGGAGTGGCAGGCTATGATTGTTCAATATTTACTCATAAATTATAGATTAATTATTGTGTGCAGTAGCAAGAAAACATGCAGTCCTTGATAGCCTTACATATTGAACCACCTCATCCAGTAAGTATTTTTACAATGTTTTTAATGTCATGCACAACATAACAAGAGCTTACAGTATGCTGCTCATATTTCCACAGACTTTTCACTTCACCATCTCAGGTGGACACACTTCAACTTCACTTCAGTCCATACTCTAGGTGCAGCAGAATAATGGCTACAGGCAATGCAATATTTACTTGAATGCAACACTGCAGGGATGTTATACAGTCAAGTTCAGTGGCTTCAGTCAAGTTTGCCAGGTAGTCAGAAACTATGTGTAGAATTGAGTGTATTTTTGTCACTCAATGAAACAGTGAAACACATTTCTGTCAAATGAAAAGAAGCAGCCGGTGACTTCATATGTGTAGGAAGAGGCACATGGCAGTGTATTCTTTTTTGAATTTGGAACAACTAAAATGGTAAGAAAAACAACTGTGACTCAGATTTACTATAATGGCTACTGTCTAAGCTTTTCTATATGTATTAATCCTTTCTTTAAAAAAAACAGCCTGGAGACCACCATTACAGGGTTTTATACGTCATAATACAGAATATGTGTGGATGTTTTTTAATCTCACAATTGCTATCCGTATGTCCTAACCTGGTTTTTGAAGTACATTTTTACTTGAACAGAAATGTATACGTACTGCAAATGCTTCCGCAAATTTACCTTTCACAACCCAGCAGCAAACACACAATAGAAATGTATAAGAATCTTTGTGTTCACCAGAGGGCTGAAGCACAATCTCCTCAAAGCTCCCTTTGGAACCAAAAGTCATTGGCATCAATTAGGGATAATCTTGTTCAGCGATCAGAGTTTAACGATTGGTCTGGGAGCAGTAAGAAAGAAAGGTAAGTCAGCGTCAATGAGCATAGCATTTACTGATTGACTTGTGAAACTCTTTTAGCCCCTCTACTGCAATTACCAAGGAAATCCCATCAATACACACATTATAGGTCTTAATTTTCTCATTTAAATTCAGCCTGGTCAGGAGGGGAATTAAAATTACAATGAAAACAAAAGAATTAGCTACTTCCCAATTGGTTTTGCAATAGAACCAGGAAACGAGCCTTTAAAAATAAGGCTGTTTTTTATACAAGCAAAATAATTTTTTTTTCTTTTCTTTACAGGAAGTAGTTTTGTGGTGAGCATGGGCAGCTTCCTGGATGTTTCTAATTGGCTAAACCCAGCCAAGCTAACCCTCTACTATCAGACCAATTCGTCTACACAATGGGTCCTGGACTACTGCGGCCAGAGGACCACTGAGCCCTGCGAGCAGATTTGTGATCAGGACACAGGTTAGTCCATATAAACACGCATGACATTGAGTCAACTTGAAATTCTATGCACTTGTCAAAATGTAATTTTAAAGCTATATTTCAAGCCATATTGAGTATGTTGATTAGAAGAAAATACAAGCATTAGAATCTCTTTTATGTTGTGGTAATTGCAAGGACTGCAATGTTGAGGACAGAAGGACAGCTATTTTTGCTACAGGGTTACCTTCATAAATGAATTTCAGTGTTTGTGATGTGAAAAAAGTCCTTGGAGGAGTCTGATGGGACTGCTTTATGCACATCTAACCTTTTTTTTTTGTTTGTTTTTGGCAGTGAGAAAGTGTTCATATTAATATTTATCATGCAGTAGTGAAAGCATTAATAGTTGGATTCAAATTTGTGTAGTTATTACCACCAGCCATAAGCATATCTCAGTCAGCAAGTAAATAAATTATTATCAAATGTACTTTTTACATTTTACTTTTAAAGCCCTTTGATATTACTTAAAGTAAAGTTCTATGATATGAACTACAAAGTTAAATATAAATAAAACTGTATGTATAAATTCCTCAATTTCTACTCTGAATTTCTTAGAAAGATAGTTTTATATTTAGTTGGTTTAATTAAACAAATAAAAAGAATGTATGACATGTTAAACCATAAAAGCATTATGAAATGCAAAATTGGCAATTTGGGGATTTAAAAAAAACAAACTAAAATACCTATTCTATCAATATGATATTATAACACAATAAAGTACACATTTTTTTGGAAATAAAACACACACTAACTCAACACTTTGTTTACTTTTGATCCCGCCTCCATTTGATACAAGTAAATGGGTGTAAAAAGGGCAGCGTCCTAAAACCAATTGCCAGTCAAGGGCCCACACAAGGGAGCCTGTCCCTGCAATTGTTCATGCTATTAGTAATTGTGGCTGGAGCGTGTTTGCTTTTCTTATACTAATTGTTGAGTAAATGTAACATATTTCTATAGATGGAGTCAAAGGGTAGTACAACAAGCTAGACAACAACATTATTAGTGTGTAAGCAGAAGCCCTCCGTGCCTGTTGCCCCATCCAGGTAAATAATCCCCAGCCTCCACTGCAGTATACACAATCAGCTCTTACAATTGTGTGCCTATTTATGCTGACATTTAAATTACCAACAAAAGCTGAGCGTGCACCATGATGGTATTTATCTTCCCTTGAGTGCCGTAACTCCCTTGTGAATTTTGTGCCCAACTAGATAAAGTCTAAGCTCATTAGAATGGATTACATCTGTAATGTATGTGAATTTTATGTCACCCTGGTCAAGGGTATGTTGAGGGCTGATGCATTATGTATTAGAGCTCCAGTAACTCAACTTAGTCTGTACACATGAAGATGCCAAAGATGGAGTTGGCACGTAAATGTTTGTGTATTTCTAATGTGTGCGGACACGTGTATATCAGTGTTTCCTCTATGTTGATATAATAAAATTTCTGCCGCCACGGTATCAGAAATAGGGCAGACGTACAACAGGGTTTCCGCTATGTACACTGCACACCGCCGCTCCTTCAGCTGTTTATGAAAAGTCATAAAGTCGTAATTACGAAAAACGTAGCTAGTAATGTTCTCTCAGCGTTTTGTTTTGTTGTTAAACTGTGTGTAAAATGAGCGGTGATGTTAAATCATCCTACTGTACCGTCTATTTGCTGGATGGTTTCAAGGTAACTGTCGGTAGCTAACATTACCAGATAAGCCCGTACTTTTTGACGTTCAACAAAAATTCTAGAGGAAACACTGGCATATGCTTCCATCAATCCCTGTGTGTGTATGCGTTGTGAGAACAGTAATGGTTGTAATTTAATGATGAAGTAATTTATTCATCAAGACCCCAGTACATTTGGCAATTTTTAGTACCTCTGTTTCCCCCTGTCTCCTTGTCTTTCTCCATTTTTTTTTTGACTTTCCATCTGTCCTTTTCAGCAGCGAGATTATTTGATCAGCAATTGCCCTCAAGTGTGTTGTATCTCCTCAGGGCAACCACATCCACTCGGCAGCAAAATTAAAGGTGTTCTTCAAAAGAGCTTTCTATTTCCATCACTGTCTTCTAGCATGCATTGTAGCACCCGTACAATAGCACTAATTGATATATACACACACACACACTTTCACACAGCATACCTGAAACAAACTCTTTCATCCAAGCACATTCATTGCAGTTCCAACAAGAGGGTAAACCACTTGTTGTAAGATGTCAAAGGGTAAATCACATAGGGAGGCACTGCTGTCTGTGCACTGACATTTTCGAGCATGCTGCAATTGTGGCCACAACAATAAGCACTGTCAAAGTGTGTATTCTACCTTTTGACAAGTGACAAACACCTGCTTGGGCAGGTCTTGATTAAACATGAAAAACACAAAGAAGCTGCTTGCCATACACACGTGGACTGCTGGTCTTTGAATGTAACTGGCTGTTGAAACATGACTTTGCTTGCCATTTGCCAACTAGGCATTTTGTTGAATTGCCAAAAAGTGAAATGTCCAGTTTGCCCATTGTAAAATGGTCAAAACACAGATGTGCTTGTGAATTTTGACATGCATATTGGTGCCACAAAGTAACCATCACCCTGTGTCCTGTGGCTTATACTGTACATCCACTGCATTGATTGTTATCTCTGAAATTAGTTGTTTAGAAGGTTGGAGGTTTTAAAAAAAATTCAGTGTTGCATAATCAACTCAATCTTGTTCTGGGTTTACAAAACCAAACATCATATAAATGGCTACTTGTTGAAAATGTATAGTCAAGGGCATGTTTGTCATTTGCCATTTAGTAGGCGGTGCTATACTTGGAAAAACCTGACCATAATATTAGAAAACTAACACAAACTTTTTAAAGGATAAATATATTGCAGGTGACAGTAAGGTGCAACATGACAAAAAAATTTTTTTTGCACAAATATATATAGCCTACCTCATCCACATGGGTGTGGAAGTGCTGCAGCACTGTCAGCTCACCTACCTCCCGTGGGTATGATGTTTTCATCATTCTAATAAAAGCTGGCCCTAGTGTTGTCTGTAGGTTTTCGCACAGAGATTCTAAATTTAAATTCTTCAGTTCGGCATCTATGTATGTAAGCATGCATTGCTGTATACCACTGTATTTCCTTATACTGCCATTGTGGCTGCCAAGGTTACATTTAGATTAGATTAAATATGGTGACTTTAACACGTTTCTACTGTCGATTTAATCATCTAAACATGCCCACAATTCATGAGGAAACATACTGTATTTTACATATATTCAAGTCCATCAGTTTTTTCCCCAAACATGTACACAAATCAAAGACACAAACACACCGGCGGTCACACTTTTTTATCTTTTTTTGTGCTCTATCATCTCAAGCGGTTTTGTTTCACCGAACATTCTCACACCATCTCTACCATCCTGCTTCACTGTCACACTGGTTGACTGCCACTGTTGATTACCAGTCACAGTATCTATGCGCCTGGATAATCAATCCTCTCTGCCTTCACCTTCACCCCCTGACTCAAGTGCTAGCGTGGAGGTTAGTGTATGAATTGCATCATGTTTTTATTGCCTGATAGCTGTATGGCATCTAGCAGACTACAACTTTGTAACACCTGATAATGTCATAACAGCCAGATACTGAAGATGTAATAAAATGTCTCTGTAAATGGGTTGAGAATACAATGCACCCATATATGTAAAACATTATAAGCAATAAAAAAGAAAAACAAACGAGATCATCAGCAACATATAAGCAACAAATGAGCAACTCAAATAATATTCTTCATGTTCAATAGGTAGGAAGAAGTTAAAACCTTTTCTAGTCCTATCTCCTCTAAAATTATTCATAATAGAAATTCAATTTGCATCCATTAGTGTCCATGTAACTCAGTCGGCTTGAACAAATCAACTCTTTTAGACAAAAACAAGAACAAAATAATAATATATTCAATGTTGGCTCATTTTCATCAAACCAGATCTTTATCCTGCTTAATTCTTTTTCCATAGTATCCAGAAGCTGTTCAAGTTGTCTCCACAGCAGAGTTAATTTGTGTCATCAGCTAAAATGTACTCTGCTGTGGCGACAACATGGAACCGCTTCTGTGACTATATAATAGGTGATTTTAATTTAAAAATAATATGAAATAGTTGAACCGATGATGTAGCCATGATAAAGTGATGACTCAAGTAAACACTTTATTAATATGAGTTATTACATTATTAGTCAGGGTGTCCTATCTCATATAGTTATACGTCATACTAAGAAGGAATAGATTGCGTCCACAACCTTTCCATCTATCATCATAACTAACCCCATAAAGACCTGGGAACCTCCTTAGCTGCTTTTGTTTTCCTCATTTCCTCCAATCTTACCTAATTGGAACTGAAACTGCTGGGGTGTTAACGTATACTCCTGCTTTAGCCTTCCATCAAATGCATACAGTACTTGCATGTGCACAAACGCACATACTCCTGTGAGACTTCTGTTGAGCCCAAAGACCTTGGGCAGAATGGCTTCTCCTCCTAGAAATTTTATATTAGAGAGTACATTTGCATAAGGACAACAATAACTATTTTCTGTCGCTGTACCACCATCCACATGGCCACAGTGAGATACTAGAAATCATTATAATGAAACACAGCATTAGGTTTGTTATACAGGTGGAAGAGTGAAGAGAATTGATTTGTGTTCCAAGTGATTGCCACTTGAACTGATTTACATTTTTGGCTTTTAATTTAGAGCAGAAGGAGGGTTACAATAAGAGAGCAAAGGAAATAGGTGGAGAAAGAGGACTCAACAGGGACATAATGTTGATACATTTTATTGGAAATCTAATATTGGTATTTATTCTGGATGGTACTATCCCCATGTGCAGGATCAGGTTGTGTGTCTGTAGAAACCTGGCTGGAATGGGAAGGGAAGGGACTGTGTGAGCACAGTTTGATAATTGTTGTCATCAAATGGCCATTTCCAATCACAGGTGATTAGCTCTAAATTAGGCCGACAACATGTTCTAATCAGTCAACCGTAACCTTTTGGCATCACTGAATAGGCTCTATGCACGAGTCTTTCATATTTTTGGTGAAATCTCAGTTTCCACACTCATTTCCTAAAGGCAAAGAACTGCAGAAGAGGTGGGTAGTTAATATCCAAAGAGACCACTTTACCATAACTAATCACACTGAAGTCTGCAGACAGAATGTTCAAAGTGCAGGCCTAATCAAGCCTCCAGCTCCAGCTGAACGTCAACGTCAGAAATATGCTTATGCTTTTTCAGTGAAGCAACTTAACCTGTGTGCCTCATGGCCCAGGGTTCGGCAAAGACCAAATACAGACTTAACCCAAAATAAGGAGCCTCTAATGGATGTATAGATCACCACGATCACGACTACTCCAATACTACTTCTGCTCCACTACAAATCTGATTATGCCATTCACAGGCAATTTCCTTTCCAAATACAGCTCACTTTATCTCTGAAACCAGCTTCTGATCACGAACCCTCACACCATCCATCAGCATCATAAACTTCCAAATCCATCTAGGTTCGTCCAAAATGTCAGCTCACTTAATGTGTGAAAATAGACAATTTTGTCAAAAAAAAGCACATTTTGCAGCTCATATATGACAAACCGCCTTACAGTATGTCTTTGTGCAACATGACATCTTGACTTTGCGTAAACATACACTCCAACTTTCTTAAGCCAAGTGGCGTGTTATCTGTATGCATTTTGATATCTACGCTGTATACAGCGGACGTAAACATACACGCCACTTGGCGTTTATCGCGTAAACATTAGGGGTGGAAAAAATAATTTATTCTTAGACGCATCGCGATTCTCTCTAGAACGATTCGATTATCAATTCTGATAAGTTAATAATCGATTTAAAAAAATAAATAAAAAAGTTTTAAAAGTTAGGCAAGAATGCAGAAAGAAAAACACACAAAAATGGCCGAAAGGAAAAAATCTAATAGACATACATAAAATAATTAGGCAAAACATATATAGGCTGTTCATCTAGTTTATCACATTACATCTGACCACCTCATGTTTCATGTTCTAAGAAGCCAATTATCCACCTTTAAACATGACTGAGACTCTGACTTGGAAGATTACTGTGAGAGAAGGTGACTTCTAGCTTGTCTAGCTGCTTTGTCTAGGAAGTGATTAGCAAACTCTGAGTAACAAACTCAGATTTATATGTATATTTCTTTTAAATCACGCATGGAAATGTACATAAAAAAATTGTTGCATCGATAATCGGTTTAGAATCAAATCGTTGGCCTCTGAATCGGAATCGAATTGTGAGGTGCCAATCGATTCCAACCCCTAGTAAACATACACGCCACTTTCTAAAGCCAAGTGGTGTGTTATCTGTACGCATTTTGAGCGCCGTATAGAGCGGATGGGTTGGGTTTAGGAAAAGAATAACCGGTTGGGTTTAGTAAAAGAAGAAAGCTACAGTTGGGTTTAGGAAAAGAACTGGTTGGGTTTTGGAAAAGAACAATGGGGTTGGGTTTAGGAAAACAAGAACAGAATTGGGTTTAGTAAAAGAAGAAAGCGATGGTTGAGTTTAGGAAACGTGACACGCGGGACACGAAGGAAACGTTGTTGTGTTTGCAGACGCTGGCATTCATGCATATGCTCCACCACCAGTAGGTGGCACTATGATTGGTGTAATGAAGGGAATGTACGGAGTGGTAAGAGTAGAAGAAGAGTAGAAGGTGTGTAGAAGAAGAGTGTACAACAGAGTTGGAGAAATGCCACGAATGTAAAAGTAATGCTGAATTTAAGTAAAGTCTGAAAAGAAATATCCGTCTCCGTTTTGTCCAAGAACACAACAATTGGCGACGAGGATGAGTATTTCAATGCCGGGCCCACCACCGTTTCTTCCTCAAGTGGGTGAGCCGCCAATACCGTTTGCTACGTGGAGAAAGATTTTCGACAACTATATGTTAGCCATATATGCTACTGGAAACACGTGGCCAGATGCTAGGAAAAGTGCAGTTCTACGTCATAGCATGGGTCTGGAGAGACGTGTTTTCTACATTCTGCCGGAGCAAGGTACGACATTTGACGAGGCTATGGGCGCTCTCGAAAAGCACTTTGTACCGAAAGTCAACGTGGTGACTTGCAGACACACATTCAGACAACGTGTTCAAGGAGCTGATGAAACCGCTTCCCAGTATGTAACAGCTTTGAGAGCTTTAGCCACGCATTGTGATTTTGGACAGATGGAGAGTGAAATGATACGGGATCAACTCATCTTGAATGCGTCTCTCAGTGCTGTAAGAGACAAATTACTGCTTGAGAATAATAGGCAGTTAAAAACGCTACACTGCTGTCTTCAGCCAAGACGGTTCCAACTGCTTCAGTGCAAGCGGTCAGAGCCACGAATGCTCATTTTCGAGGGAAAAGAGGAGCGCGCCCAGCTAAGCCTACAGCTGCATCAGACCGTCCTGCATATACAAATTCCAACGCATTGCTTCAGATGTGGATCCAATAAACACTTGGCTAATGAGAAAAGCTGTCCAGCTGTTTCAGTTACATGCAATAACTGTGGGGAAAAAGGGACACTTTGCCAAGGTATGCAAATCAACTGTTAGTGAAGTGCGTGAAGTTGTTGTTCCAGAACTAGCCGTGCTCTGTGTACAGGATGCTAAATATGTGGCAGCAGCTTACAAGAAAATTACATGTACTGTGAACATTGAAGCACCAGAGGGAAATTCTCACGCCGTGGAGCTCATTGTAGATACGGGAGCTGTTGTATCTATTCTGCCAGAGTCAATGTACAAACAATACTTTGGAAATTGCCCACTCAGTGAACCTAGAGTCAGACTTGTCACTTATGCTAAAGGGGAGTTGCCTGTAATTGGATGTCTGTCAGCAACTGCTGCGATAGCAGATACATGCAACAAAGCTCGTACAGACTTTTACATTGTTAAAGCTGGATCGCCTTTGCTGGGCCTGGACTTGAGTAATGCACTCAATGTCAACATTATTGGAGGCAAAGTCGTTGATGAAAATGAAAATGCGAAACCAAAGTCCACAGTGTACAATGTTGATTCTGCCTCACCCCATCAACTTGGATGTGTGAAAGGTTTCATTCACAAAGTTCAGACAAACAGTGCTGTGCAGCCAGTACGTCAAAAGTTGAGACATCTACCACTGAGCATCCGTGAGCCGCTTACTCCAAGCAGGCATTGTGGAACAAATGGATGCATCTGAATGGGTGAGTCCCCTTGTAGTAGCATGGAAACGTTCAGGAGGGCTGCGATTGTGTGTTGACCTCCGTGAACCAAATAAGAGTGTGATCATGGACTGCTAACCTCTTCCTCATATGGAGGACTTGTTCTCAGCGCTAGCAGGTGTCACACACTACAGCCAGATTGACTTGACCGCTGCATGCTGAGAGCCGCAACTTGACTGCTTTCATAACGCATGAGGGCATCTTCAGGTTCACACGAGTCTCATTTGGCCTTGCCTCCGCTCCCTCTGCATTCCAGAAAATGAACTACTTGAATGATATCATTGTGCACGGAGACTCAAAAGAAAAGAATGACGTGAACCTGCGAGCATTCCTTCAGCGACTTACAGATGCAAACCTTCAGATACACTTTAACAAAAGCTCTTTTGGTCAAACTAGCATTCACTTTTTGGGTATGCAATCTCCAAAGAAGGGCTACGCCCAAGCCCAGATCATCTGACTGCCATTGCTGAAGTCCCAGCACTGAAAGACATGGCAGCACTATGCTTCTTCCTAGGACTGACTTCCTGGTTCAGCAAATTCTTGCCAAACTATGCTACACTGGTGGAGCCACTGCGACAGCTGCTCAGAACTAACACGCAGGCCGAGCTACAGTGGAACAACACAGCAGACCAGAGCTTCATGGAACTGAAAAGGATACTTCTGAAAAGCCCTCCTTTGGCTGTCTATGACTCCAAGCTACCTACCTATGTTACTACAGATACTTCAGATTATGGGTTAGGGGCTGTACTGACTCAGTTACACTCAGATAAACATGAACGCATTGTGGCCTTCACTTCTCGCACGCTCTCAGCTGCCAAGAGGAAGTACTCGACTACTGAAAAAGAGGCCTTAGCCTGTGTATGGGCAGTGGAAAGATGGTGTACCTACCTGTGGGGACACAGATTCACACTCCGAACTGACCACCAAGCAATCACAACTCTCCTCATCACTAAAGGCATGAACAGAGCTGGCATGAGGATTGCAAGATGGTCAGCTAGACTGTTGTGTTTCCAGTATGACATGCAGCACCGGCCTGGTAGTCAGAATGTGTTGGCTGACTGCCTCTCACGTGTTCCCCTTACCGACTCCAACACTGAAGTGGAGCCTGAGGAAGACCTATACACAGAGATATCTGAGGTTTCTCCACTTCTTACTGCACTGCCACTTTCAGAGTTCAAAACTGAATGTGAGGACTGTCCTGAACTTACACAGCTGCAACAGGTGAACCGTTTCGGGTGGCCTAAGGTGAAGAAAGCTCTCCCAAAGGATATACAGCCATACTGTGTGCGGCATGAACTCGCTGTTGAGTTGCCGCTTGTCTTCTGTGGAACACGCCTGCTGGTTCCCAAGTCTCTTCAGGAGAAAGTAGTACGTCTGGTGCACGAAGGTCATCGGGGTGTAGTTCACACAAAACAACGCTTGCGAGAACTTTACTGGTGCCCACACATGGGTGACCTGGTCCACAGTGTGCTGTCATCATGCACGATCTGTCAGTTATGCGACAAAACAGCCAAAGCCTCTCCGGGCCCCTTTACAGCCTGTGGAGCTTCCAGAGGGCCCTTTTCAGCAGTTGGCTATGGACATTGTGGGTCCGTTTGAACGTGGGACCTATGACTGCAGAATTGCCATCACCCTCGTGGACTACTTTATTAAATGGCCTGAAATAGCCTTCACTTCAACAGCAACTACGGCCACAGTTGTGACATTCCTGGCTGCTATGGTTGCACGCGAAGGTAACCCCTGTGCCATTACAACAGATAATGGGCCGCAATTCACTTCATCTGCCTTTGCTGATTTCCTGAAAGAAAGGGGAATTAAACACATCAGGATGAGTGTCTACCACCCCTAAGCGAATGGGTGTGTTGAGCGCTTTAATAGGGTGTTGAAAGACTGTGTTCAAGCTGCAGAGGTAGCTCATCGTTCATGGAAGACGGCAGTCACTGAAATGCTCCAGAGCTACCGCACCTCAACTTATGCAACCACTGGCGAAACCCCGTTCCAGCTCCTGAAAAGGAGACCAATGCGGACAAAGCTCAATGTCCTACCTCCAAAAGACGGGGAGAAATATGAGCACATCCAGTCCAGAGTTGTTCAACCGCAGGCCAAGAGCAAAAGATACACCAAGAGAGATTCCAAGAGAGGCGCAAAGCCTTCCAACATTGCTATGGGTGTTAAAGTCCGCATATGCAAGCTTTTCATGTGGGAAAGGGAGAGAGACAGTACACTGACCCTGTGACTGTAAAGAAATAGACTGGGCTGAACTCCTTCATCCTAAGTGATGGAAAAAGGTGGAACGCAGCACGCCTTTCTCGTTGCAAGGAGAATCCGCAGGAGTCACCACAACATGGGACAGCAGAAAACACCAGTCCAGAGACTTCAGAGAATCTGGAGAGAATCAACCACCAGCCTAGACAAAGGATTTCGTGATGACATAAGTCTGAGATAAGAAGACATGTAAAGGGTCTAGGCGGATCGCTGCCCTATTTAAAAAAAAATGAAATGTGAAAAATTATATAATGTGAATTTGAGTCCAAGTGACAACATGAAATTTCTGGTTGCACTTACCTGACAATGCTTACTTTAATATCATGTTGAATTTGAGTTATTACAGAAGCCTTATATTTCATGCAATTACCACTGGCTGTTATAGCTTACACTGACACTGAACACTGTTGGTTGATATTTCATCATACAGGTTAGACTGTTTAGCTGTATGTAATGTAAACACACCTGGAAAATTTTGATTACAGAAGAACAGTGAAATGTTGAATAAGTCTAGTGAGTTCTGTTCATGATGAGATAGTAGCATTCCTATGAGTAATGGGGGAGATGTTGTGTTTGCAGACACTGGCATTTATGCATATGTTCCACCACCAGTAGGTGGCACTATGATTGGTGTAATGAAGGGAATGTACGGAGTGGTAAGAGTAGACGAAGAGTAGAAGGTGTGTAGAAGGAAGAGTGTACAACGGAGTTGGAGAAATGCCACAAGTGTAAAAGTAATGCTGAATTTAAGTAAAGTCTGAAAAGAAATATCCGTCTCCGTTTTGTCCAAGAACACAACAAACGTGACACGTGGGACACAATCCCCGGTCTCCTGAGTGAAAGTCCTGTGTTTGACCCATCCACCACCTCGACCAACCTCCCTACGCGGATTTTCGCACTTTCATACTACTCGCTACGGCGTAAATTCACACGCAATTGCATGGTAATGTAAGTCAATGGAGGCCAAACGGCGTTGATAAACACGCTAAAAAGTGAGTATGCATCTTGATAACACGCCAAAAATGGCATACAAATTGGCGCGTCATACATATGCCACTTCATGAGGTCTGCTTTGTGCCAAACTTTACCTGCAGACAGTTCACCAGTATCCAGCACGTCAAACAAAATCTTGGAGCAATTTTCCAGCTTTGTAGTCAACATAAGGTTTTATACAAGGTAAGGTAAAATGTAATTTCTTCAACATTGTTTTACTGGATTTAAAAAAAAATAAATTAATCTTCACATTTTGGCATTGATTATGCGATTTGGTCCATACCCTCTTGAAAGACTGTTATTTACTGCCCTAGTATGTCGTCGTAGTAATTAAATTTGACAACTCTTATCCTATCATATCTGCAGTTCAGTAAAGTAAACACCTAACTCACCTGATGGCCTTTTAGAGGCAGATATGTTGTGTGTAATACAGTATATTGCATCAGTCTGGCTTCTGCTTGTTTTTGTCAGTGTCTGACAGAGATGGGGACTCGAGTCTGAAAATCGGACTCGAGTCGCACTTAAGTCGCACAAACAGCTGACTTCAGATTTGACTCAGACTTGACACAAAAGACTACAGACTTGACTTGCGACTCGACCAAAACGAGCTTCGAGACTCGTCAGCAACCTGTTTTCATGCAATTATTGCTTTTTAAATCTAAATATATTCATGTATTTCTATTTTATTGGTGCATATACGTTGGGGAAACGTATGACAAGCTGCATGTCCCCTGCCCTTTGCCATAATGTGCAACGTTATGCCTTATGTGCGCACACTCACATATAAAAAAATGCATTGACGATGGCGACACCAAGTCCTCCCGGAGTTGTGCCTTTTGTCATTAGTTTTGCTTTCAATAACTTCGTAAACAGTGGCAGTAAGCTAAAAGCTACATGCAACGTGTGTGGCACCAAGATAAATGATGCCGGATCAACAACGTCGAACTTCATCAGGCATCTCCAAACGCACCCAGATAGGTTAGTCACTTGCTAATGTGAAAGAGACGTTACATTTAGCATATATCGTCACAGCTAACCATCGCAAAGTGTTGTGCTAATGCTGGGAACAGGCAAATTCTATCTTTATAGTTAGTAGTTGCAGAGGCTCAGACATCCATGGCGCACAGGAGGCGGGACGCACGGATCCATCTCCCCATGAACAAACGCTGTGTCGGGTGGGCAAACTCATGTGATACGTAATTGATCCCGTGGATGATTTTTATGCTATTAAGTGAACAAGGTGTACCCGGTCCACCAAACACTGAGCTGTCTTAATTCTGCACATATTTACTATTTCATTATTTCATCCATGCGTGGCACAGCGGATCCGTGCGCACTGTCACCTGCCGTGGAGACGCTGGCCTCACTAACCTCTCCTCCTCTGAGTTGGATCTCCCTCGCGCTGGACTCAGTTTCACTGAGCGTACTAACACTGCCGCATCATCACTGCATGGGATAACTTTCTTTACTTTGTACTTGGAGCTGTCTGATGAAGCAGTAAAGGCTCACCTGTCAGATGTTTTTCAGAACTACTCTGATACACAAGTGGTGTTGGACTGCACTGAAATGCGCTACCATACAGCAAACTCTCTTCTCCTTCAGAGTGAGGTGCTTTCAACCTATAAATCCCCCTGCAGATTTAAAGGGTTTGGAATAGCTCCTCATGGGGCAATAACCTTTGTCTCAGTTATTTATGCAGGCTCCATCAGTGACAAAGAGATCCTGAAGAAGATTTAGCCATCTAAATATAGCCATCTGGTTAGGGAGACAGCTTTTGACCGCAACTGTGAAGATCTATCATTGCACTAAGTACTCATTGTTTAATGTGTTGAAATCAAAAGAAAACAATGTTGAATTCATCAAATTCTTAATTAGATAAACTGATTAAATGACTCATTAAACTTAACAATGATGCATTAATTAATTTCTTCAGCATTGTGGCTCTTCAGGAATTTTAGCAGATATGTATAAAACACACCCCTGTTTTAGGGTGTTTAACACAATTGTGCCTCTAAGTGTGCTGCACAAACATGTCGTCATGGGAATGAACAACAAAATCACACCATTCAATACCTGTAATCAGCAACTGCCCCTGTCGATAATAAAGATGGCTTTCCTTCAACTTGTGTGTGCTATTGTCCACTGTGAGGTACCGGCAGTCAAAGTGTATGGTATTTGGACATTTCATTGCAACTAACCCAAATTATTGGGGTGGCTGTGGCTCAGGAGGTAGAGCGGGTCCGCCTTTAATCACAAGGTTGGAGTACAACACTAAACCCTGAGTTACTCCCATTGGGCAGGCCAGGGCCTCTCATTGCAGCTCCGCAATCATTGGTGTGTGAATGGGTATATGGCAAATTGTAAAGTGCTTTGTCAAAAGCTTATAAAAAATAAATAAATCAATGAGCCATCAAATAAGCAACTGTTCCAAACTCATAACATAGCAGATGGATGGCACTGATATGGCTCATGTCCCCCAAGTTAACTCTCGCCAAATGCCCACTGTACTGTAAATGTAAAAAGGAGCGCAGTTGCAATAGTGCATTAGCAGCCTCCCCACCCCCTCCTTGTGTGGTGTTTTTGCTGGCTTTCATTTTACTTGCAGTTTTTTTTATTAACTGATCCAGCACAGCTCCTCCTCTTTCCACTTTTTTTCTGGTATACTCACCTTTTGTCTGCTGCCTTTGAGCTCTCTGAAGAATAGCTACAGTCAGTTTACGGTTCTCTCCTTAATCACAACCTTCCTTTTGTAACACCTGCACTGTATCTGAACCAAATGTTTAGAGGCAGAGAAACTGACACACAAAACTGATTATTGCAAGTTGTCTAAAGGTTAGTTAATCCAGCGGAATGTGTAATCAACCAGACATATCACTTCCCATTAATTGCTTGGTCCTCCCTTAAAGGCATTTGCATTAAGGAAAGAGACACATTTCCCTGATTACTTGCAAGGTACGTCTCAGATTACACTGTGCTTTCATGCTGGTGCACCTTATCTCAGACAAGGTGGAAAAGACTTTGTAAACGTGTCCCCCTGCAGCCTTCAGGCCTACACACTTATGGGTATACAATATATATGTTCTTATGTATAAGCTACATATTTAATTCAATTAGTCATGCTTAATTGAGTGTGATTGCCATTTAATATAGTTGCTGGTATTGTTAATTAGATTGTATGGACTCTGCTCACTCCTAAATGAGCAGTGTCCAATTCCAAGATGGTTGTATGTTTGCAAAGGATTATTAATATTCAGATATATAATTGTACATTTAAAAAAAGAAATAATATGTTGACCATTTGACACTACTGCAACATCACAGGAGCCAAGACGAAAACAGGAGAGGACAGGTTTGCTTTCTGCTTTTCATCAAAGCTAAAACTTCCAATTTCTAATTGTTTCATGCTGTTACATTAGCACCCAATATATCATCCAAGACTTTCAAGCTAAGATGAAAACCAAAGCAAAACATAACATCTATACAATTATATTTAGTAAGATGCATTAATCACTCATGCACACTCAAATAATAACTGACTCAATTGTTTACAGTAATGTATGATCAATTCCCATCCACATGGGCTCAGAAACATTTCCACTGCAGTTAGAATACTGATTTTGAATCAGAAAAGCAAAGATCAGACAGTATAATGGTAATAAATATGCTTGTGTACAAGCTATTCCAGTTTTGTTCTGGTATCTATGCAGAATTTGGACACATGCATATTTTTCACTCAAAACACGAAAACGACCTGCTTCATCTCTCTAAAGTAACCTTTAATTCTGTTGTTTGACACAATTTTATGTTAGGGTGAAGATCTGTTATGGCTGGACCTGTGATTGAAAATGTAACCATGATGGTATTTATATCAGTTTAAATTCATGACATATACTTGCTGTAGGTATGAAAAAAATCATATACTGTACTGTATAAACATTTCTAAGGTATGGTAATCGTATTACACTCTATGATATTATGAAACAAAACTAGCATTATTTTTTGTTGGATAAACAATTTTGTTTAATGTAGATACTAAAAACATCCAGTAATATGTCAAAATACAAACAGGGGTTTGGGGCATCAAGGGAATGAATTTCATGATATAATGCAAGTGTAGCATTTGCTCTGTCACTGCCACTTGATTCCAGACTTTGCTTTGCTAGCAGCTCATTGAGCAAAGAAACACTGTTATTGATTAAGTTTTTGGTGTGTATGAAATATGTTGACCATGTCCTATTAGATGTTTCCTCTTGAACCAAGCACAAGCTAAGACTTGTCAGCAGCACGTATTAGTGGTGCTCCTGGATGCAGCCTGATCCCATGTCCATTCTCCAATAAATCAGACATACAGTCAGGCATTTTCACTAACAAATCAGAGTTTGCTATGTAAATATTTCCCATTGCATATGTTAGAGGGGAAATGGGCACTAACACACCTAACCTCTTACAGAATACTAATGAAAATGCCAATTCTAGCAACTGGCAGACAGAAAAAGGGAATGCAAAGCGAGATAAACTTCCCTACCTACCTCTCCAGTATGTAACTGGTAACATGTGACCTGACTGCACATGTGCAAGATGGATTTAATTAAGCAGTGCCTCTGGCAGTCAGGAATAATTAACTAACTAGGTTAAATGTGTATCCAAAGAGTAGCAGTGGGAAATGGAGGTGTGTATGTTTGAATGTGTGCTTTTGCAATGTGAACAGAATACATGTTGGTGTGCCTGGCAGTATGAAATCAAAGGAGACAATTTTCCCAAGAAAATGACAGCATCAATCATTTCAGCAAATGCCTCTAAAATGGTATATGTTTACATTCAAAGCCCTCGAGCTAAGAAGGAAGTGGTGTGATGTTGTTATACAGCCACAAAGTCTGCAGAGAGAGGAGTTCAGAGTGGATGAATGGGTCAATAAAATGTCAGACAATTTTAACACTGGGCTTTCCCATTTCAAACTAACAGTCAAAGTTTCCTTTACCCATGGCCGCGGCCGTTTAACCAAGTGGCTATTATTGTAACTAGACGAAGGGCCCGTTACCTTAACGAGGTAGTAATTTAAACCTAACCAAATCGTAACCATAACCATTTTTAAACCTAAAGTGACCCATGGCATGGTTTACTATTGTTACTATTGCTTTTTTTCTATTTTTCTTTTTTCTTTCTTTTTTTCTTTAATGACTTCCAAATTGAAGAACATTATTTTGTTTACTATTGCTTTTTTTTAGTCTCAAACAAAATATACTGTCATTGATGTTATTGATGTTGACTGGCATCCACATTTTAAAGTGGAGCCATTTCAAGAGTAGTTGCTCTTCATTTAGTGAGGGCACATGAAATAGCTGCAAGCAAATAAAAACACGTTTGTTGCTTCTCTGTGACTGAATCCTGGTGGTGTATCACTCTGTGAGTCAGTCTTAAACCTATAAACTCAACCAGTAAATTATTAAACACTAGGTGATAAAATGTGAATGGTGTTGCCTGGGTGGCCATTACACATTTTTCCAGTGTTATGCCTCAATATACTGTAGGTCAACAGAAAGCATTCAGTAGCATTTATTTTGGGAACACTGCTAATAAAAAAGATGGTAAAGATATCAGTGACTTAAGATTTCACAAATGCACCCATCTACCTTAAAGGCATTATACATGTATTCTGAATATTGTATTTATCATATATCATGCATTTCTATCTTTATGAAACTCATAGAATTGACCCACATAAAATAATCTAAATGCATATTCATTGGTTTGTTTAATGTTATCTGAGTAGTAGTCTGGATCAACGACAGTATGTTTCTAGGATAATTGACTCATGTCCGGTGCTGCTGGCTTTGTTCTTTCAGGGAATGACTGTAAAGATCTACAGAATATGTTTATAGCCTTAACTGGTACATTTTGGGACCGATTGGTGGGGATTTGCTAGGGACAAAATACACATGGCGATACACTGGTAACCATGTGTCCAGCTAATTTAAATAGCTCACATTGCTGTATTGTGTGAACAGTTAACTTCTTTTAATATTGTATGTGGGGTTTTCTTTTGCAGGGTGCAAATGTTCCACCAAATAAGTTTCTTCCCGTGACCATCTAGCAGAGCCACCGTCGCTGCGTCTGGAACTTAACGCCGTCTAAGGCGATTATGATTGGTTTAAAGAAATGCAAACAACCCAGAGTGTTTTTTTTCTTCTTCTATTGTATGTGTAGAGGAGTCAGACCTTACTCCATGCGCTGTGGAGATAGGTCTGGCAATGCGAGACCTAGAGTTTTTTTTTCCATTATTTATAATTCTGATAAACAGGAAAAATGTTGAGCCTGATTAAACTAATGTTTTTCACCAGAGATGTAGGTTGTGTAGGCTGTATGTAGGCTGGAAAATTTCTGTTTTATTTGAGGATCACATTGTTCACATTCCATACTGTTTTTTTTTTTACATTGTTCAGATATTTTTAAGATACAGAGCTATAATAAAACAGTAAACTCAAAACTGTAGCCAGAGAGGTACAAACTGACCTAGCTGCAAGACTGGCAGCTTCCTGTACCAAAACAAAGTGGCTCTGCTGCCGTCTGAGTGTCTCAGCTTATTCTGCAGTGGGAGCTGTCCAGCTAACTGAGCAGGGCTGAGTGGAGATCTTGTACCGAGACACAAAATGCTCAAGGACAAAAATACCTCAGTGAGAATGATAATGACTTATAGGGATACTGGCAGCAAAAAGAAACCCATTCACTTTTTCTCAAATTCTGGCCAGCATAATCCATGTCACTGATCCCAGGGAGTAACAGTGTGTGTGCAAGTAAATGGTATGACACAGTTTTCTTTTTTTAATGGTGGCTGCTGGTGCCATGTGTTTTTAAGTCGTTACACATGAAAAAATATACGCACCCATAATGTTTAAAACGTTGTCTAACAAAGCTATAGTGGACAGTGTGATGAACAATCCAAGAGAATGATTGCTTTTAAGTTTTGTAAAATATTCCAGGAAAAAGCCAAGCTAATGGTACTGGTGTCACTGTAAATGTACTCCAGTTTTGTTCGCTGGAGAAATTTAGCTGGGAAATTAGGTAGCATGGCAACTGCTTATTTGATACACATCTAATGAATGAGCAGGCCGGGTCACTTACATGGTCATTTATTCAGCTACTGAAGATTAATAAATATCTGCCACTGTGCCCCGTCTTGTACTCTTTGTCGCAGGAGAATGCAGCTGTCATGAGGGTTATTCCCCCGATCCTGTCCATAAACACCTCTGCGTGCGCAGCGACTGGGGTCGAAACGAAGGGTAAGTCCTGTCTGCTCTATCGACTCATATCTAAAAGCTCACTTGTACTTAAATGACCTTACGGCTGGTTTCACAGTCCCTACTCCCTACTCCCAACTGCATTAGTAGTTATATTAACTTTACATAAAGTAAAGGTGAATTGTTCGCTGTGATGGATTAGCTATCTGGAGCAAGTTTCACATCTCTGCAAGTTAATCTCCAGAGTATTGAAATGAATGGAAACCAATTGGAACCAATGGAAAGAAAATCAATTTTATAATG
Source organism: Sander lucioperca (assembly GCF_008315115.2). Classification (NCBI taxonomy): domain Eukaryota; kingdom Metazoa; phylum Chordata; class Actinopteri; order Perciformes; family Percidae; genus Sander; species Sander lucioperca. Next base: position 5,942,398 of record NC_050186.1, read on the forward strand.
TACTGTATGCTTTCAAAAATGGTCACCAGTAATGTAAAATATAAGCAATTTGTAGTTAATGGCCTAAAACATGCAAATGTACCTGTACAGTCTTTTAACTTGAGGAAGTAGACTTTGAAGAGGTAATCAGAAATACAGATAGAAGGAGGAGAAGGTAGGAGAGAAGTTACAGTGTGTAATGAAACAAAACAGCAGGGGATGGCAGAGAGTGAGAGAGACGAATAAATGGAGAACAACACAAAAAAGATAAATGGTATAAATGGACATGATAGGGATAGAAAAGTAAGTCAAATGAGCCCTCTCTCTGACTCTGACCTTGTTTGACAATTGCCTGGCTTCCCCAATCATTGATTCAATTAAAAGGATCCCACATTGTTATTCAACTCCACCTGTCATTTGCTGGATTCAGTCCAGTCACAGATCATATTTCCATTTACAGTTCTGAAGGAGTAACAGCTGACAGAGGGTAATCTTATCCACATAAAAACAGCGTTTGATCAAGTGAAGTTAATTTTGACCTTCTATTTAAATTGTTTTGGTATATTGTATCATACACATACACACACACACACACACACACACACACACGCACGCACGCACGCGCGCACACACACACACACACACACACACACACGCACGCACGCACGCACGCACGCACGCACGCACACACACACACACACACACACACACACACACACACACACACACACAGTGTTGAAATTGCAACTGCAACATCTTTATTAATGAAAAAGCAATGCCATCCTAGTTTTTAATACAGTATTTATATAATCTTTTGTATTTGTCTTTTGATTTGGTGTTCCCTCTGCTCTGTCCTCAAGTCCTTGGCCATACGCTAATCTGGAGAAAGGCTACGACCTAGTTACAGGAGAGCAGGCCCCAGAGAGGATCTTCAGGTGAGTCCATCACTTCTGCTGCATCTCCTGAGTGCATGACTTCTGCTGGCCATCTGTGACTCTTTGGACACACAATGAAATGATGGTGGTGTTCTTGGCATGTGTTTGTGTGTGCATGTGTGTAACGGAGCATACAGATGAGCAGATACACATAGACAGTTGGATGGACACACAAATACACCTCATGCTGGGGTGAAGTCTCACCCATGGGCTCTTGTGTGGAGAAATAGCCCAAGGGGCAGTCTTGGATGGACTCGTTTCAAATGCTTTTACTGCCATTTTTGTTACACTACTCATTCTTGATGGGGTCATTGTGTCTGACATTCTTCAAAAAGTGCAAGGCTCAAAGTACCCATTCAGTATCTTCAGTATCTATTCTCTGTTTTTTCTATTTATTTCCTTTAAATATATCAACCTCACCTAGTGTATTACATGTGCTTTCAGGCAAAGGCTTTTTTTTATACAGAAAAAATATTTGATCACGTTGATGGAAGAGGCTTTTTAGCCCTTTCAACACATAACAAACAATCTAGTTATAATATGGAATTCAAATATGTGCCTTGTTATTTTACAACAACAAAGGGAGCACTGTGAGTGTATCTACAGCAAATATAATTGTTTTGTTCTTTATTCATATAAAATATAACCATAATAAATAATCACTATTTTAAGCTAATTATACTGAATGTTTAAAGCAAGTAGTATACTTTTCACTAGGCCAGTACTATGTTGCTAATTACTATACTAATTATTTGAAATTAATTGGTAATGTGTTATTTGGGAAAGGCCAACTACAGGAATGCATTGCTTTATAACCCAAAACACTACACGTAGCCTTTTTGTCTATACGCCTTTCAACAGTTGATGTGGTCATTTCTTCATTCAGTTCTATTAAGGTCTGTAATTTAAAGGAGTTAACAGACAGCATTTGATTTTGTTAAATCCACCTTGATTTCATGCTCACTACCACTCCAGTGCGTGGGTATGAAGAGTTCTTTGTCACAGTAATCTTGCAGCTCTACACACTGACCTTGCAGAGTTAGCTTCTCTGGATGTGTCCACTCTAAGAAATAAGGTAATCTACAATCTTTGTTCTGCACAAAAGCACATTTCATCTTTCAGCTGTCCACTGCCAGCTAAAAGCACTACAGTATGTTGGAGATGGCACTCAGATGCGCTGTCATACACACACACACACACACACACACACACACACACACACACACACACACACACACACACACACACACACATATATATAAAGGCAGCATCCAAATCTACTGCTTGGTCAAAGCAGTGTGTCAGTCCAGAGTTTTACTTTCAGCTATGTACACACTCATACAGATAGCACACAAAGTGAGTAAAGATGCACAGATGGGGATCTTTGTAAGAAACCAGAGCTGCCTCTCACTTTTTCCTTGATGCTAGGGACAATAAGGGTGGGACCTCTTCTTCTGCAGCTCTCCCTCTCCCCTCTCTGTCCATCCCCTTCCATCAAACAAGCATGTGCATGTATATGCCCATGCTTCATACAGTAACCTGTATGAGCACTAATTATTCATTTCATCCCAATGCCGTTATAAAGCAGCAACTATATGAGCATTACCGTCCTGTTTTCTTGGTAAAGACATATTGTTGTTCAAGGGACTACTCTCTACCACCACCAATAATGCATTCAGATTCTCTGATTATAATTATTAACATACTGACAGCTGCATTTTGTAGAAGTTGGTTTTTAATGCTGAGGTTTGGCTCTCCAGAAAATGGTGTTCCAGTAATCAGGTCTTATACATACAAAGGCATGTTTGACACAATGGATGTAACCAATATTTAACAGTGGATAAATGTACATGATGTTGCGAAAGTGAAAAAAAGCTCTTTGTGATACCTTTTACACGGGAGTCAAATGAAAGAGTTTACATGTAATACAAGCGTTTTGACAAGCAAATCCGTTCATGCTTGGTTTCTAGACTTGTAGGAATGTGTGGTTTTGTCGCTCACCTGCTCAGATACAATAAAAGCACGTGATGCAAAGCACAGCCATGTTCTGTGCAATTTGTGAGGACTAGGCCTTACCAGGTGTTGTTATTCCCAAGACAAATCAAGGCCCCCCAGGGTGTCCTCCTGGTGATATTCATCTTCTGTCGAGAGAAGCAACTCTGGTAAAGCCAAATTATTTTTTTTCACACCATCTTGAACAATGGTCATCAGCACACATATTACAAAAAGCATTGTGCTACAGAGCACATTATGTTTTACGAGACAGGATTTTTTTTTTTTAAATTAGTAATAAAAAGCTAGGCCACCACAGCTACTTCTAATGTAGTTCTCCAAATCCAATTCTGTTTCCAACTGTGTTGATGCACCACATGTGAATACCAATTGAATTAGTTGCCACACAGGATTGACATTATAAGCCAACGATTATTCACTAGAAGGCTAAACATGCGTCCTTCACTATAACATAACGTAACATAACGTGTGTAGATCCAGTCTTAATAGGTAATCAAGTTTTGGCTATACATTTATTTTCCTGTTAAATTTGGTTCTACCTTTGTTGTTGTAAATTAAAAACCTTTTAGCATGTGGAATGACTGTCGTCTTAATTGTGTCCCAGACTCTTCCCACATCAATATTAAACCCTGAATTACCCTGAATACAACGGAATTATACAAGGATAACCATATTGCCCATTAAATGTATTACCCTCATTGTATGAATTCTGTTTGACAGGCCCTCACCACCCATGTGCTCCACTTTTCATTGTGCTCATTCCTACAATAGTATATTTGCATGCTTATGTATGTACATACTGTACAACATGTGTGTAATAACAAAATGTTATAATGTGACAGTAGTTTAATTAACATTTATGACTTGCGGTTGTGCCAAAACAGATCATTTTACAGTCTGGGCCAAGGATTGTGGCTCCCAGTCAGCAAGAGCTTTGTGGTGCCACCAGTGGAACTGTCAATCAACCCCATCGCCAGCTGTAAGACAGATGTGCTGGTTACTGAAGATCCAGGAGAGGTCAGGTCAGTCTTACTCAGCTCAGAGATCCACACTCCACACTAGATACATACCTTTATGTTTTATTTTTGAAGGACTCAACAAATACAGTAGAAATCATTTGTGTTTATGAAATTCTAAACCCTGGCTCTACAACTTGTGCAGCACAGGAAAACTAATAATAAAGCCCCTTTGTGTCGTGAAGTGACCAAATAATACATGGCTTTACTTCAATTGTGAGTTGTTTCCATGACACTATTGTTATTGTTAATGCTGCCATTCTGACTTTAGGACAGAAGGTCATTATATATTACATTTCCATATGACTATATAACAGACATATATAAATGCCACTGTGCTGCTTCATTATTTATGATTGTCACTATAACTGGCTGTAGTCACTGTGCAGCATTATGTGTGAGCATATTGTATGTACATAAAAAAAGGTTTAAGCGTGTTACTCAAAAAAGTTATTTGTCTACTTTGCTTTAAAAACATAACAAAACAATGTAAGACTGCTTTAAATTAAATAAGATGCAAAATACCCATTAAGCATTTCAACAGGTCATTAAATCCTAATAGCGTCTCAGATTTAAAAGACTGAAGTGACAGTTACAGCACCAGTACTGTACAAAAACTCAACTTTGGGCTTTGCAAATACAGTAGGTACCTAAAAACCCCAGATCTAAACAGGAATGTAGTGGTGACAAGGTTATGGATTTGGCAATCCCACAGTGCAATAACAAAATATTGGCATCAACCAGCCAGTAGGAGCTGGCATGCATCAGTGCAACTGAACATCACAAAACATGTCAGAGCATCAGCTGCAGATTAAAACAATCACCCATCTATAGAATCCAACTGACACCAGCCTGGGAAGTAATATTTCAATTGTCTGCCATTGGGCCATAGAATATGTCACAAAATGTAAAGGAACAAATAGTATTGTAATACAAGTGTCTAATGTATGCATCACTGCAACTCATTATCATTACCACACAAAAACATTTACACCATCTATCAACAATAATCATCAGCACACATGATAGCACATAATGAACATATATTAATAGTGATAAAGGGATGTATATTTTAATCAAAATACTTGTTTGGCAAAAATGATTCACTTATGTACTGTATGAAGGTTATGCAGTTGTACCATATGATGTAGCCCATGTTCTACCCCAGTAGTACCATCTGTACACACTGTACATCCTGCCAACTAGAGGGTTTTTTTGAGAAATGTTTTGCAAAAATACATCCTTAATCAAAGTTTCATGAAAAACATACATTTACAACCATTTTCAGAATTCCAAGGAATCAAGGGGCGCTATCGAGGTATACACATTTTGGCCTATAACTCAATGAATGTTAATGGAAAATTTGCATTTGCAATTCACTACAGACCTTGCAGCTCACACCTTGCGATATTTCCTGATGTTTGCCTCGCCACCGTTGCGCTTTGGGTTCCGCTTTTGCATGATCCGTAGGTTGTCAGGGGCGACTCGTGCCAAGGATGCTTGGACCCCGTCATAACTGCTTGCAGTTCTAGTTTTTATTTATTGATTTTTTCATGCATGCTGACTTGACTTGAGTGCCTTGATTGTGGTGTGACTGGCAGATGGAATCACTGATCCCAGTCTTCATTGGTCACCCGCTTCAGTGTGAGCACACAGGTTTTGGAGAATGAATGCATTTGCCTATCTGTTCCGCTTTGTATTCTCGGTTCTCTTAATCACTTTTCCTTTTTGCAAACTTTGAAAACGACACCTTGCTGCCATATTAGTTATAACCGGTAGGGGTGGTACGGTTCATGAAAAAACATCCGAACCGTTCGCTTCGCTTGTCTCGGTTCGGCGCGTGTGTGCGTCGTACGGTTCGTCAGTACACTGTTAATGTGCACTAACCACTTACTGCCATAGTGCCCACTTTCGACACCTATGTTAAAACACTTACCAGAAATGAGCGTGACAAACGCAACACATGGCAGCTGATTGGATGAAAGCGTCACGTGGGTCTTGCTGCTCCCGAATTTCAAAACAGACTCTAATGGCGTCTCGTTCTGAATACGGTTTCGTATTTTACGAAAATAACTTTGCACAAAAAGTAAGGAAATTTGTGTTTGGTAGATAATTTCTCTGTGGTAACAATGCTTTTTGGCAATACATCTTATACCATTGGAAAGCCTGTTTAGTTCCCTTTCAAATGGTGCCCCATTTGTAAGGAACATGCATTTGTGGGATGAGCAACAGCGCTGAGTATGTGGGTTGCGCCCATGAAAAATTTGCCAAATCTTCTCTTCCCTATCCATTGCCAAACAGGTTATTTTGCTGTCGCTATTGACACTTGTTTTGAGCTTCTGGTACCCTCAGGTGCTGCCAATCAGGTGCCTGATTTAGAGATGAGATTCTGCAACCAGTGGCAATCCTATATCTCCACAGTCTGGAACCGAACTCTATCCTCCAAGATGACAACGCTCGCCCCCACAGGGCGGGGTTTATCAGAGACTACCTTCAGAATGTGGGAGTGGAGAGGATGGAATGGCCTGCCAGCAGTCCTGACTTCAACCCCATTGAACACTTGTGGGATCAGCTTGGGCGTGCTGTTCGTGCCAGAGTGACCAACACAACCACGTTTGTTGACAAATGCATGTTCCTTACAAATGGACCACCATTTGAAAGGGAATTAAATGGGCTTTCCAACGGTATAAGATTTATTGCCAGAAAGCATTGCTACCACAGAGAAATAATCTACCAAACACAAATTTCCTTACTTTTTGTGCTAAGTTTAGTTCACCGAAACGTGTTTCTGAGAACATTTTAAACGAACCATACAGTTGCTGAATCTGTCTGTTTTTTTGATCGACAAAGGTCAGTTTAAAAGATTTTCGTCAGATTTTGAGAGGCAGCGAGCCGAGCATTTTGCACATTTGGATTTCATGTTACCTATGATGACAGCGGAAATAAAACAATAGATAGAACTCAATTCAATTCAATATGCTAATTTTAGCTGTATATCATATGCTGAAGTATATTTCCGGAGTGTTAAAGATTAAAAGAAAAAATAACAAGAACCGCACAGACCGTGACCCTAAAACCGTGATACGAACCGAACCAAACAGCTAATTAGGAAAATGTACCTGATGGCTTTAAAATGGCCATGAAATGCACATGTAGAGAGTACCCAGTCACAGTCAGCCACTGCACTGAAAATGTATTACATTGTATTTTAACTCGTGTGCAGAACATGCTCGCTTTACCTGATTGGTAGATTTTTCTGAATCCTCTCTGCATTCAGTCTTGGGTGTTGACACCAAAAATTCAATAAACTAATTTGTAATTCAGAATGCTTAATTCGCAGTTATCACAGAATTTTTATGTCTAATGTGTAACATATAAATTGCTGTTGTAATTGTATCCACTATCCAAACTTTTCACAGGCTTTGTTAAATTGCCTCAGGAGCAGAGAACTCCCAAGGCAATTGTACACATCTGCTTAGTCTGACGTGAATGGGATTTCAGCACAGCTCTAGATTAATTAGCAAAGGTATGTCACTTACTTTGAAAGAGGGTTGTGATAAGTGATGGTGAGCTAAGAATGAGGATGTGTTTTAAAGCAACAACAGTTTATAGCCATACATCTGCTACATGTTGATTTGATCAGATTTGAAATATTTATGACAAAAAATGACAGTCTCTTCATTTAGCTACGACATAAAGCACTTACTTTAACACAATTATTTCTTCTGTGCTTTTACTTTGTCTTGACTATAACTCAAGTGCCACCGTTATTGTGTAATGAATTTACCTTGGTGGGTTCCATCACAAGCGCAGGTGCAAGTTGAGCACTTCAGCAAGAACTTAGCTTTTGTTTACTTTACAGCAGAGGAGCTCCATTTGGGTTACAGCAAGCTAAGCTATTCATCAGTGGAAGGACGGGCATTCATGAAAGTAGTGAGCATGTCTGCGGTTGTCACGTCCTTATTAAAATACACTTTGTTCTGCCTCACTGTGTGAGCTCCATTTAGAGATTAGGCATTAAGAATATCTTATTTAGTATTGATAACTTCAAGTGAGATATTATATCTGACACTGTATAGCAACATGACATTGTAATAGATAGAAACAAACCCATCTTTATTGTCTACAAATGTGAGTTGACCTGCTGACAGCAGAAAATAAATAAGAACTTTGAGAACATGACTGATTAAAAGCCCACTTTAATTGGAATAATAAGTTAATAATCTGTATGTGGTTAAGGATAAGTTCCTGTAACATAGGAGGGTCTGTCAGATTGTCATGAATAATGCAGACAACTCATTATCCAAAGCATTTTTGTCGACCAAAGTCCCGTGGGACTTTATGGAGTTTATGGCAGATGCACTTCCCCAAAGTGTTTATGCAGGCATTGATGTAATCAGTCACTCATGATAGACATGTTGATGCAGGAAGTGGTGAAATGCACTGTAGCTGTGGCACTTAAAAGGATGGAACCCTATTTCACTTCTGCCCATCGGCTCACTGACAGAACCCAATAAAATGTCTTCTATATGAAAAAGTGAGTGTCAAGGTAAGTGTTTGCTTAACCAAGCTCAGCTTTCAACTGAAGATGTTTTGTCTCTTGGGATCAACATCACCTGACCTCACATCAATTTGGATTGTTTAATAAGCCTTTTAAATAGACTTGATTTAGAATTGCTTGGTATGTTTAGTTTTTTTTTTCTTCAATTATCAGGTATGTGGCATATTCAAAGAAAAATGCCTCTATATACAACATTTGACCAAAATCAGACACACAAAAAATACATTCCCCCAGTTTCCTGTAGTTGTATCTAGAGGTCGACCGATTCATCGGTTTTGCCGATTAATCGGCACCGATAGTGGATTGGTGGAACTATCGTTATCGACAAAATTCCATACCGATAGTTTTTCCTGGTTGCGTCCGTTGCTGGAGCGGCTGAGAAGCGCGCGCTGTCATTCATTACACAGTACGCGAGAGCTGAGAAGGGTCTGCTGGCATCATGCATTACAATAGCGGCCTCTAGAGGCGAAATAAAAACTATCACTGATGCCTCCTGTTGTTTATTTTCGACAAGTGTTACTGCGCGCTGCACAGAGAGCATATGGTGTGCGGAGAAGGCTGACATCAGATGCGCGTTTAAAGCATCGACAGCAAAAAGGTATGTATACAGTACATTTTGTCATATCATTATGAAGTTATTAATTTGTTGAATAGATGCTGCATTAGTAGAGAAAGAACAGCACAACAGTATGTTTGTTTGCTTTCGAGGCTGAGATGACGCTAAACATTAGTAGTACGCTAACTTACCTCAAGCGGTTAAAACACTGACAAAAATAAACGCAAGTCCGACCCAAATGTCAGAATCAGAACCCTAAAGGATCGCCCTCGATCCCAAACGGCACCTCTGATTCATATTTAGATAATTTTATAACAGTTAAACGTAGAGACTTACTGATTACTGCAGCTAAAAGCTAACGAGTTAGCCATCACGGGGGTGTCTTTGGTGTCTTTCTAGCATTTACAGGTGATTTTCTATCCAGCCTGGAACTTGTGCCTTTTTTCGGGGTTGTTGAGCATTAAATCCAAACTGTTACATCCAAGATTTATCCACTTGATGTCCATAATTCATCACGTTTTCGGTAATTTCTGCTGCTAACTCCGTGCTACCCATAGACAGTAGGTGCTACCGACAAGGGAATCTCCCATGATGCCTTTGTTTATGTTTTCAACCAATGGGAAGGCAGGTCTGTCACACATTACGCCTTATATGGGCATCCAAGCGAGAACAAAGAGTATAGTGGGAAAGATAGATCCCTCCAGATCAGCGATCGTCTGTTACCGTTCTAAACCGTTCTACAGAGAAGAATGGCGTCACTGTTTTGAGATTTGGCATACATTTACATTCCTTTTTTGAAGAAATGTAAATAGTTTGTCCTTTATATGAATTATAATGCTCATTATGTTTATGTTTTGCACTGGATGACTCCAAATATGTAGGAGAACTGTTTTAGACAACAGACATGCTTGTGTAGCATTGCTGTGGGTGTAATATCAATAAATATGACATTATTATTTTGATTATTGGCAAAAGCATCTGGACTTTTTTTGAAACAATGTATGTATTTTGTCAACTGTATAAGTTATAAATACTATCGGTCGATTAATCAGTTATCGGCAAATACGGCCCAACCTAGCTATCAGTATCGGTAAAATCCACTATTGGTCGACCTCTAGTTGTATCTAGCCATGGTAAGTTCAGTTTCATTTCTCCAGTGGAGTTAAATGGAATTGTATGTACTGTATTTGTGGTGCTCAAAGCATGAACATTACTTTTGATAAGTCTTTGAAAAGATCCACATACCTTGCCTTTTGTTGTTTTCAATGAGAACTATTTTCTCCTGGAATTACTTTTTTATGTTTTTATGCAGCCATTGAATCACAACATTCATATCAAGAATTGCTGGTTTCTGATGGTTATGCAAATTAGGCCAAGATGGACAGTGTTGTCTCAAATAAGCAGAGTTAAGGTCAATCTTGTTCACAGGTATTCTTGTTTTTTCAGGTTACTTTTTTATTCACCTAAGGAAAATGAATAATGGTTTTGGATACATTTATAATACAGGCTGTTGTGTGCTACGTACATCCTGATTGGCTTAACCAGTGTATGCAAATTTCAGTGCCCTGCTCCACAGGGGTGATTGTGCAGAGCTTATTAGAGGGTAAGACCTGTGTGAAATAGAATAAAGTGCTTCCCTGATTTCACTCACTTTGACTACATACCTTCTTGGTAATGCCCTCTTGACACACAGTATTAACCTGCTTGATTAAAGGTTACCAAAAATAGCTTGTTCAACTATTTACCTGTAAAAGAATAGTTAAAATGCTGCCGCATATAAAATCACAACCGACTATATAGCCAAGCTATATCTGAAAGATTTGTTCCCTTTATTCCCATTATATTTACACTTTAATGACTTTACTACAATATCCTAGTCCCTGACATTTAAATCCAGACATTGTAGAGGAAGATTAATTCATTTTCCATACTATATGGCGTATTTAAATACAGGAAACATAAAAGGGATTAAATAGTTAATAATATTAAAAGCAGAGAGTTCAGCACTTGGTTTATTATTGCTTGTATGAACGGGATTATTTACGAATTGAGACAGTCAGTACATACATACCACACTTGAATTCATTCATTAATCAGTAAATCAAGAGTCATACATTATTTAATTTGTCTCTTTGCATTTATTCAAGTGGTTAATGCAACCACATGGAGCAAAACACACACAGGATTAGCCTTCAGTAAATACTTGCCTTGACAGTATAGTTGTTCAAAGTTAGCATTCACACACTTCATAAGGTTTTCATTTAACAGCAGAACCCTGAACAGAATAAAGCATAACATATGTTGTAGTGTTTTGCTGTATTCAGTGTTCTGTCTGGTTAACTGATCAATAGCAGTGCCAGTGTTGGAAGTCAGGCTGAGCCTTTTTCTTTTTCTAGGTCGCTGAGAAACGAGACATTGTATATGCTGGACCTCCAAGCCAGTATTAAAATATGTGTAATTTAAACTAACCTTGCATTTGTACTATATAAAAAAATTCTGTTTCTGTCTACAACTGTAAATCGGAAAAGTTGAGCTTTGATTAATTCTGTATCTGTGTAGACTTTTGCCAAACATCTTAATTTATCAAATTGTCATATTTGAAGAATTAGTTCTCTGACTCATGGTCCCATTAGTGCGGTGGCCGACAGGGGCAAACGCCCTGCAACTTAAGAAAACACACGCAAATAGACAAAACACAAGCAAATTAAGAAAACAACTTCATTAATTTGACAACACATGTGCAGCATTCAGCAAACGCACTGCAAATACCACAACACAACCAAATACATAAACGCACTGCAAATAAAAAATGATGCAAAAAGAAAAGCACGCAAACCCCGAAAAAAGAAGCGATGCAAAAAGAAAAACAACTTCATTAATTTGACAACACATGCGCAGCATTCAGCAAACGCGCTGCAAATATCACAACACAACCAAATACATAAACGCACTGCAAATACACACAACACAACCAAATAGATAACGCGCTGCAAATATGAAACGATGCAAAAAGAAAAGCACACAAACCCAGAAAACAAATGCAACAAAAAAACGCTGCATCCAGATTACACAACGGAAGTTCTCCAGACCTCCAGAGGGAGCAGCTAGTGGAACTGCTGGATTTTCGACCGTTATTAACCGATATTAAATTCATATTATTATTATTAATAACATAATATATTATTAATATACAGTCTATGCTCCCGTCTCATGCCCTCCCGGCTGGTGCTGTCCCCGAGCTTCGGCTTTTAAAGCTTGATAAATAAAATAAATAAAAATAAAAGCTTGCGTCTGGTCCGCTATGTGTTTGTACTTTGGTGTGTTGGATGTTTGTGAACTAAACAGAACGGCAATCATGCTGATGATACAATAACTTTTTCAGCAGATGTCTTAGTTACAACACGTTGGAGTTAGCAAAGCAGTTTTGTGTTTATATGTGCGAGCGGGATTTATTCAGTTTGATAAATCCCACGGTAAATTGGCTGGTTTACTAAACAGGGAGGGACTAGAAATCCTGTCTGTTTTTTGTATTCAAGAGCGAATTGCTCCACAATATGAATACAGATTGATCACTTATTTTGTTGGTAACCGTTGTTGTATAATCACAATATTACACTTGAGGAGGCCTACACTTCAGTAATTTCGGACTTCGAAATTAAACCCTCTCATGTAATATGGCTTAAACAAACGTCAACGTTAAACGCTGATGCAGTTTTAAATGTTTTATCACCACGAGTTTACAGACGTCTCTGCTGATTGAGTATCACCTGTGACCTGAGCCGAGACACACCCACCAAACGAGAGAAAACAGATCTCACACATAGATTTAATATTTACAGTCTATGCAGTTTCTCTCTCTCTCTCTCTCTCTCTCTCTCTCTCTCTCTCTCCTTCCTTCCCTCTCTCCCCGTGAGGTCGAAAATCCAGCTGTTCCACTAGCTGCTCCCTCTAGAGGTCTGGAGAATTTCCGTTGTGTAATCTGGATGCAGCGTTTTTTTGTTGCATTTGTTTTCTGGGTTGGTGTGCTTTTCTTTTTGCATCGTTTCATATTTGCAGTGTGTTTATCTATTTGGTTGTGTTGTTGTATTTGCAGTGCGTTTATGTATTTGGTTGTGTTGTGTGCATTTGCAGTGCGTTTGCTGAATGCTGCGCATGTGTTGTCAACTTAATGAAGTTGTTTTTCTTTTTGCATCGCTTCTTTTTTCAAGGGTTTGCGTGCTTTTCTTTTTGCATCGTTTCATATTTGCAGTGTGTTTATGAATTTGCTTGTGTTTTGTCTATTTGCGTGTGTTTTCTTAAGTTGCAGGGCGTTTGCCCCTGTCGGCCACCGTACATTAGCAATGAATTTTATCAAATAGTAGCTTTGCATGGCTGCTGCTTCATGTTGAGCCAAAGCCCGTATTTCAACAAACATTTCATGAACATCACAGAATACAACAATTCAGCCACTCTAAACTGTGCTCCAAGACTAGTATTTCTGTCGATAAGGAACTGTTAATAACCCTCAGTAGCTGCTGACACCCCACACTGGTGAGTAATGACCTCACTCACCGTGATCAAGTGAACCATAAAAATGTGCCAGTGCCAGTGACACAATGCAACTGCAAGAAGTTGACACCATGAAAACATTAAGTACATACATTTCTCTTACTCCTAATCTCCATCAAAAATGTTTTACAACTCAAAGAATTGATGTATCAGTATTTATTTTATCATTTAGGATTACCTTTTTTACCCACTTGAATTTGCCTCAGTGATTACAGCAAGCTTAAAGAAAATGCACTCTATTCAATGACAAAAGTGCTTGATGAGAGTCAGCATATTTGTAGGGAGTTGGTACAAGAGCATTAATCAAGTGCAGGGGCAGACCAATAACGGGCTCCGTAATCATGCTGGAGCAGCGCTCTAACTTTGGGCAGCATCGCCTGGTCATTCATCATCTGGAAAAGCAAGAGGCAGAGAGGGAGATTAATAACAAGAACATTAGTCAGTGTTTAGATGCAACCAATGTGCTTCTGGGTCAAGCAACAGTCACAGTGCCAAAAGAGGTGATCGTGATTTGCTAATGATTTGGAAAAGAAATATTGTCAGGATATACTGATTTTGATAACCAAATAAAGTGCATTCCATACACCTCTATGGATCAGTTACCAGGCTCCTGTTAATTAAACAATGAGAGGCAAACTTTGCTGAATCCTTTTAGCGCTCTGTACCATATGTTGTGCAACATTATAAGAAACTTTCTAATAGCCTTGTTTTTTTTTGTTTTCTTCAGCATTTGTTTTCCCATTTTACCTTCTTCCGGACTGTCTTGCAACAGGGATCTTGGAAATTGATTGTTTTTTTTTCATCTTCAACTCAGTATCCCCTCTATCCAGGAGAAGAGCCTGTTAGCATGCACCTCACAGCTGAGGCAACCCATTATTTGTGTCTGCCTCACCTTCCCCACCCTGTTTTCCTCTGAATTAGGGAGTCATTTGTCAATGCTTTGAGTGCCTGCCAGAAATAACTGATGCACAGAATGCCATGTGTTGCCTGTCTAATTCAGAAAAAATTGAGTTGCCAAATAAAGAGAAGAAGAATAAGACATGGGAGACCGAGAAAGAGAATGAACTTTCAATATTCAGGGTGACTGATGCTTCCTCTGTGACTCTGGAGAGTGCATCCCACAGTTTAGCTGTTTTTGATACCCTACCCTCCCCCTTAATGCAGAGTGCCCTCCAAAGATACTCAAGGAGGATTGGGTCTAGTGGATTGGGATCCATTTGAGAAAGGGCAAGTCTTTACAGACCTGTGTGTAAGAAACAGATGCTATGGAGATTATCCTCACAAATACTACAGTTTTTGCTACCAGATTATATACAAACAAATCAACCCAAGCAGATAATCAGTCCCTCCAGGATTTCGCGATGTTGCGATCGCGCTAATTCACACGAATTCAACCAATCACCTCGAATTTGGTGTGACTCGCAATTTCGACCGTCACCGCAACTTTTCCGCAAATTTGACCAATAACCTGAAGTTTCCCGCGACTTCAACCAATCCCAGCAGTCCCACGTGCACTCTGAGAGCCAATGACCAAGCGGGAGTGAGAACGGGTTGATCATTTCCTTGTTTGTGATATGAAGACGAGACGTGTGTGGGACTCGAACATCTCACATTTACCAACAAAACATACAGCGAAAGATTAAGAAGTAAAACATTTCAGACCATCCTGCCAACCTGTATACATTTTAACATCAATGTAGACTGTAACGATTTAAAAGTCGCTGAAGTTGCTGCCGTTTCAATCCTGGCTGTCGGCTCTCTGCAGCGGGTGGAGCTGCTGCTCCGTTCCCCCCGCGACTGACGCTTGCACACACACACAGACACACAAACAACACACACGGTGGATGCAGGAAGAAAAGGAGATGAGACGACACGATGACCTAAATTGAGGACAGCTGCGCTCATTATTGTAAGTGCAATGATAAGTTAAAGTCAGTACTTTATCAAACCATATGAATGTGTGTCACAGGCCAGGTTAGGAAATTAACTAACAATGTAAAGATCAACAAGCCACTGACACATATGTTATTTGATTCATTCAATAAATTATTATTTTTTGTCTTAAATCCACCAGCCATTTTCATATTATACCAACATTTGCAGCATACTGAGCTTTTTTGGTAAGGTTACTAGGAAATCTCAGCCCAGAGTAGTTTTATTCTCCCCAAAACAAGTTTTCCTTTTTATTTATTAAGAACTATACAAAAAAAAAAAAAATCGCAATTTTTTTGCAACTTTCACTGTCTCCCGCAACTTCATTGCAACAAACATACAAAAGACATCGCAACTTTTATCGCAATTTTTTACAAAAGCTCCCGCGAAATCAGGCATTTTGGGCCACAACAATCTCAAAAAAGGCCGCGAAATCCTGGAGGGACTGGATAATGGGCACAATCAGCAATAGTGTTCTAATTTTCTGTGACTCATCGCTTAACAACACTTTCAATTAGTGCTGTCATTAAACGCGTTATTAACGGCGTTAACAAAAACCCATTTTAACAGCGTAAATTTTTTTATCGCAAGATTAACATTCTTTTTGGCCTAGCAAACTTTGTAGTTTTTTTCACATGCTGTTGCAACAACTAGTAACGTTAGAAAAACTACAACACCACACCGGATCTAGCTAGACCGGAAACAAAACAACAGGCACGCCGCACACACTTGTTTGGGCTTGCGAGCTGGCCAAAGAGTAGTAGGCTAACGTTACGTTTTGAGTGGATGGCGAGCGCGAGACGCCGAAATGGATGCCAATAAGATTCTGAATGGAAAGTTTACTTTTAAAAAGTTGCCAAATGGTTCCATTGACAAGACCAAAGTGATCTGTGTGTTTTGTCGTTGTGAACTGAGCTATCATTGCAGCACGTCCAGTCTGAAGGCAAGGCAAGGCAAGGCAGCTTTATTTGTATAGCACATTTCAGCAACAGGGCAATTCAAAGTGCTTTACATGAAAACAGATAAAAAAATTTAAAACAGATAAAATACAAGAATAAAAGTTACAGTGCAGTATAAGAAATGAAACATTGAAGAGCAATTCAACAGTTAAATATATAAAAGCAGATAAAATAGGAATTTATCTTTATATGCTTATATAGATTGTCATACAGTGTCAACAATGCAACTTCAGTATAACAAATGAACAGTTATTTAAAGAAAGGCAACATCAAATAGATAGGTCTTCAGCCTTGATTTAAAAGAACTGAGAGTTGCGGCAGACCAGCAGTTTTCTGGGAGTTTGTTCCAGATATGTGGAGCATAGAAACTAAACGCTGCTTCCCCCTGTTTAGTTCTGACTCTGGGGACAACAAGCAGACCTGTCCTGAACCTGACCTGAAATACCACTTGATGGCCAAGCACACAGCTGATGCGAATTCTCCACCCCCTCATCAAAGCCAGGCGACAATGGATGACTTCAGACAAGCACATCTGCATAAAGCAAGCAGATCCACTTTTCCATGTTGATAAGAGCATTAAAATGAGAACAAATAATGGGACAAAAAGAAATCAAGGGACATTTAGAATAGATAAAAATGCGCGATTAATTGTGATTAATTGCGAGTTGACTATGACAATAATGCGATTAATCGCGATTAAATATTTGAATCGTTTGACAGCACTACTTTCAATCCTTATTAATTATTTAAAATAGGTGTCCTAAAATCAAGAATGATTCAGAAATTGCAGAATGGAGTTGGTGCTCATAACCTAAAGCGTGCCCCATTCTTAACCTGCATTTATCCAGATTTAGAATAAATATGCACACTTTGTTGAATAAACTCAAGTTCACCTATGCTTAGTGTTCAGCTCCCATGTCTCAAATTTAGGTGTATACTTTTTGTAGCTGTGGCATGACAGCTTACCAGCCATCATAGCAACCAAAAATGTGCATATGCACAAACAAAAGTAATAGTTTTTTTCTCTACATTACGCAGCCACATTATGGTGACCCTTTCATCCACCGGGATAAAGTCCAACTGTGCAGCAGCCAGGCGGTGATTTATCAGTAGTCCCACAACTGCCTGGCACATCTCGCAATGGACAATTCCTGAGTAGGAGAGTCCGCCGTCTATCAAGGAATTTGGTTCCAGAGCCAAAGCTGTGCATAGAGGTGAGCCCAACTGCATTTTGTTGGTACCTTTTGACTCGACGCACTAAATTGGGCACCTTCCACAAAAAGTGACTACATCCCATGTTCTAAGGGCAAGTTTCCATTGCTCATCTCTACCTTTTGGCTTGCGTGGTCCTTGGCTCTGGAACATTTAACCAGCTTGTTTGCCCCAAGAAAATATAATTCAGTTCCAGTACACTAGGGAAATCTGTTTCTCTTTTTTGGCAGTAAGTCGAACACATTGAATGTGGGCATCAGACTCTAACAAGAGTGCACCCTGTCCTCTTTCCAGTTTTTTATATTCTTAAAGGCACAGCTGAGCTCTTGAGAATGTCCAGTTTGGTGATGATATGGCAGCATTTCCACTGTATTTGGATGATGTTGTCTTTCCGGTTCCATTGCTCTATGATCTTTGACATCGAAGAGTTTCCAGCTGAATGTGACAATGTGACACATCAATACCCCAAAGTCTAAGGCCCACTGGGTATAGCCTGAACCACCCAGGAGGAGAGAGCAGCAGTTTTGCAAATGTGTTAGGGTCTTGCTACAAGTGTAGTATCAGATGGTGGTTGTGAAAAAAGAGTGGAGACATGAGGCAAAGATCTTGATTTTCTGTTTAGCCTTTTCCTGACCACAGACCTGAGCATTGGTTTGTGACCAAGAGAATTAGACTGAGAATATAAGCGGTTGGGTCCTCCACAAAGCGGCCAGCCTCACTCTGCATGATTGGTTAGAGGTTAGTTAGAGGATCAGAAATCAAAAAAGACATTGGTTTTAGGCTCCTACTCCTCCACATTGAGACAGTTGAGGTGGTTTAGGATTCTACCATACCGTCTTTTTTGGAAGTGTACAACAACTGATGACCTGATGAACTGATGGTAGACTCAGGATGACTTCATCTGTCCTAACTAATCCATTTTGTGAACTGAACAAAGGGATATGTATTTCTTGTAGCTGAACTATGTTTCATGAGAACATTTTACAAAAAAAATGATTAAGGCTTAAGATTTCAATCAGGAGAGACTTGATTTAGAGTGAACATTTATTACATGGTGCACAATAAAGTTAGAATTATATAGAGTCTTTGGCGATTAGACCCCATCGAGAGATAGTATATTTATGGGGGGGTAGTGATGCCATGGTTAGTACAGCAAGAATATATCCCCAGAGTGGAGACGCTAGTGGTGGTGAATGGAGTTGGCTGAAGATCTGGATGATGGGATGTGGAGCAGGACTGGGCACTGGATGTAATGAAGACTGGAGGTGAATGGGGTAGCGGAGGGTTGCATTGATTCATCTGCAATAATTGACAGCAGCAGAGAGAACAGATATTTAAAGTTTGATAGCAACGATACGATTGGCTTAGGGAGATTGTGGCAAAATCTTGTTGGCCCACAGTCGGCTGATACAGTAGAAGCTGGACAACGAGAGACAGAGAGATTTGTTAATGAATGAAAGCATAAAGAGAGTCTGCCTGACTGAACTTCCACTAAGCTTCATGTGGTTGATTTTATGGGTCCTAGCAGCAACAATAAATCATCAACTCTACCAACTATCAAAGTCAATATGGGAGAACAAACAAATGTGAACTTTTTAGCAGTTTTGTGGCATTCTGATTTTATGTATTTGGGGAGTTCAGTTCACATATCCTGCAGCTATCCCAGAAATGCTAACCCAAACACAAGGCTGAATTAATACAATTAAATACATAAATATGAGATATCCGTCAGCGATTTTGACTGGTTGACCAAAAGGTTAATTTCCCACCCTGTTTACAAATGCTGTTTATTTGGCCTTAAGAAAGACAAACTTTACTATAGCATAGCTGCTTGTGTGACCAGCGAACCAGTAAACTGAAATATATTGCCAGAAAAGTGTCCTTGAAGAGTTGCATTTGTGCATCGATCTTGAGTTCTGAGAATTACTGGGCGACATCAATACTAAAGCATAATGGGTCTGGCATAACCACATCATCATGTTCTATTAGGGACCATGAAATATTTCTTAGTCCGCTGCAAACAGAAAGCAACCCTTTTTTTTTTTAAAGATATTTTTGGCCATTTTAGGACTTTTTTGAATAGGACAGCTGAAGACTTGAAAGGCGATTTTTCTCTGTATAGTTGAGTCATTGTATCCACATTTGAATGAATGCTCAAACCAGAAGAACCATAGCCATAGTTAGGCCATAATAACGCAGAGTGCAAATAGCCAGAGGGCTACAGTACCATATACTTAGATTACAAAAACAAACTAAACAAAAACAAACTCCTGCTCCATTAATCAAATGAAAGAATATCCACATTTTGGAGTGATGGGTTACTTGTCTGGGCTCTTTTGGTAGACACTTTTTATATATATATATATATTCAGAGTGTGTGACAGTGAGTGATTTGCTATCCGCATAGCACTGTGAGGAAAGGTTTACTTTTGCAAAGGGGACAGATTCTATGTGCTGTCAGTGAGCGGTAATACTTCACCGCTCACACAAAGAAGATGTGCCAATTATGGGCTGATGTGCCATAAATCTAACATGAAAACCAAATATGTAAAATAAAGAAACCCTTTGCCGAAAACAGTGTGAGGTTTTAAATACCATTAAAATGCTGATCACACATGGGCAGACACACTATGAAACAGAAGAAAAGATAGTATTTTGTCAATGAAAAGGGTGGTAGGTGTCTGCCTACATCTAGCAGCAATACATCCCTGCTTATATTAATAAGATATGAATTTTGAAGGTTTTTTCGTCAATGCTCTGTACAGAGCACTCCAACCTTTTTTGATGAATGTTAATGCTTTGACATTCATCTTTGTCTAAAGCACATAACAAGGTCACTATATTCTTTTCACAAAAAAAGTTCAAGAAACTTTGCAAAATACATGGCATTGTTTAGTTACTTTTATTAATAATAATAATAATAATAATAATAATAATACATTTTATTTAAAGGCACCTTTCTCGGCACTCAAGATCACCGTACAGGGTTATAAAAGACATTAAAGCAGCAAAAAAACAAAACAAAAAAAAACATTTCAATCAAATTTCAAAAAATCAATATGTCAAGTGGCACTACCATTGCTAAATAAGCACCCAAGTATACAGAGACAAAGACATGCAAGAACAGTGACAGTGGCAATACTCCAAAATCCTCCTCGCTCAGCAGGCTATCTGTCTTCCCATCATTCAATATCTTGTTGCTGTTTGTAGAGTCGAGTCACCATCACAACAAACTGTGGTCCCTGTGGCCCCATTGTACGAGACAGTGCTTTTATTTTGTTGCAAAGAAAAACACAGGGGTAGCTTACCCTTTCGTTCACTTTGACAGCAGGCATGCAGAGCTCAGGATATGGGCATGGCTGTGCATGCTGAAATGAAGCCAGCAGCTGAGCTGTACAGCATTGGTCAAGCTGACATTTCTTAGAAGAAAGCACAAAGATCCAGCATTCCTCTTTGTTTTTAATTATTTATTTCAAACTAAAGTGGCCCTGGCAGTGGCAGACTGACACTTGCTTGCTTACTTGCTTGCTTGCTTATGGTTGTCCATCGTGTCCAATGATGACCATCTTCTTCTTCATTTGTGAGATTTTTGGTGACTGTATAGGCCAATTCTGGAAGCACAGCTGCAGTTGCAGGCAGAGCATATGTAGACTGGGTTTAGTGTGGATGGTACATCCTTCCTAGCATGCCTTTTTGCCCGCTTCATTTCACGATATTGCGTGCATTGTTTCTCCAGTTTTTCAACGCCCTTTGCAAAACAAGACCTCCAGATGTAGAATAATGTGCAGTGTTGGGAACGATACTTTCAAAACGTATTCCGTTACAGAATACATGCCCAAAAATGTAATTTGTAACGTATTCCGTTACGTTACTCAATCTGAGTAACATATTCTGAATACTTGGATTACTTGCACATTGAATTGCATTTTATAAGTGTAAGAATGCGGCCATAAAATCCTGCTTACTAAACAGGCCTATTCTAAAAGTGTGTTCTTCTGTTCCAACTGGCTGAATGTGTATCTAAACAAGCAGACAGATTTTTGTATTTGTAGTCCCGAACTGCATACTACAAAAATCTAACCGCAGTCTAACCTTCCTTCTCCCGTCATTCGCCCCCGGCCAAAAGTAAAACGCCAGGCACCTCTGCCAGGATGGCATCCTCCCCAGACTGATAAGGATGCTTGTGTACGAAATGCAACAAGCTTTAACTGTATATATGCCGGCATATATGCTGGGTCCAGGCTGCATGCCTAGTGGCACTCATGACTTTTTCTAGGACAAGCCCAGGCCCTGTGTATTAAATTCTTCCTCAATTTATGTTGTGATAGGTAATAGAAAAAGAATGGTGAATCCGCTAAGTAAGAAGAAGCACTTAGCTGCAAACTTAGCAAATTTAGCATCCATTCCTCATCAGCCACAGCCTATCCCAAAACATTAGACAGATAATTAAATTAAAGGAAAATCATTTTTAATCAATGATTTTATTATTAAGCACAATCTTGATTTTATGTTTTTAACTGAAACATGGTTGGACCATAATAACAGTAGTGCTGTTATCGAGTCAGCTCCCCCTAACTTCAATTTTATGAGTGAGAATCATATATAATGGACCAACAGATCCCGTTGCTCTGGACGGAGACCAGTGAAGGATATTAGAAACACTTTTCCGGTGATGGTTGAGCGTTACTGCGCAGCCTCCAACTGAGAGAGACGACGTAAATGTGCTGTGAGCAACCTGTCTGAAAGTTGTAAGTCTTCTGGTAGCTGTTCCATATAGAGAAATCTATATCATTCCCAATCTTGCAGAGACAGAGAGCGTAGGTATATGTAAGGAGATAACATAGGCACAGGCTAATTATTGCTAACTAAAATGCTAGTTAACATTAGTAATTACATTTAAACAGCTAATGTGAGACGAAACTGCCTGCACGCTTCAAACTCCTGTACTCTACGGTAATTTCTCTACTGTGCGACAGTAAGTCGCGTGGTTATGACACAATCGTTAGCCTATTTTTACAAAAACGTCTGCTACGGAGCCATAACGTGAGGTACAAGGTAATGGAGCCTTTTATACATTGTCGTGTTTCTTTAGAAATAATGAATGGACAAATATAGTCTTTAAACGCTTCACATATAAAGAATAAAAACAGAATGACAGTAAGAAATATAAAAAAAATACTATTAAGTATACAGTATAACACTACAATAGAATTGAATTTACAAATTGATGCAGGTTTCTTTCACACCTGAGCAGTTTGGTCAGTTTTAACTGAATCCTGGAGTGTTTCATGGGATAGACTGGTTCGTTTGGGATGATATGACATGTTATTCAAACTCTGGTAGGGACAAAGCAACAAAACTCTGGTCTGCTTGAAACAGGGGTCTTAGTTTACTTCCAAGTGCACTTGAGTTCTGTTCAAGCAACACAACAGGGCAATTCAAAGTGTTTTACATAAAAACAGATTAAAAAAATTAAAACAGATAAAATACGAGAATAAAAGTTACAGTGCAGTATAATAAATTAAACATTAAAGAGCAGTTAAAACAGTTAAATATATAAAAGCAGATAAAATAGGAATTTCTCTTTATATGCTTATATAGATTGTCATACAGTGTCAACAATGCAACTTCAGTATAAGAAATGAACAGTTATTTAAAGAAAGGCAACATCAAAAAGATAGGTCTTCAGCCTTGATTTTAAAGAACTGAGAGTTGCAGCAAACCTGCAGTTTTCTGCGAGTTTGTTCCAGATATGTGGAGCATAAAAACAAGCAGACCTGTCCCAGACGCCCTGAGAGGTCTGGGTGGGTCATAGTGTAGCAGCAGATCAGAAATGTATTTTGGTGCTAAACCGTTTAGTGATTTATAAACCAGCAAAAGTATTTTGAAATCAATTCTTTGAGGCACTGGAAGCCAGTGTAAATACTTCAGTACTGGAGTGATATGATCCGCTTTGTGGTCTTAGTGAGGACTCAAGCAGCAGCGTTCTGAATCAGCTGCAGCTGTCTGATTGATTTTTTAGGGAGACCTGTAAAGACACCGTTACAGTAGTCAAGTCTACTGAAGATAAAAGCATGGACAAGTTTTTCCAAATCCTGCTGAGACATAGTAAGTCCTTTAACCCTTGATATATTTTTAAGGTGGTAATAGGCTGACTTTGTAATTGTCTTATTGTGGCTGTTAAAATTCAGGTCTGAGTCCATGACTACATCAAGATTTCTGGCTTTGTCTGCTGTTTTTTACATTGTCGTTTGGAGCTGAGCACTGACTTTTAGTCGTTCCTCTTTTGCTCCAAAAACAACCACCTCAGTTTTTTCTTCATTTAATTTAAGAAAGTTCTTGCACATCCAGTCGTTAATTTGTTCAATGCACTTAGTCAGATTTGTATTGGACTATAGTCCCCTGGCGATAAGGTTATATAAATTTGTGTGTCATTCGCATAACTATGGTAATTTATTTTGTTGTTTTCCATAATTTGAGCCAGTGGAAGCATGTAGATGTTAAACAGAAGAGGCCCCAGAACTGAGCTTTGGGGAACTCTGCACGTCATATTTGTATGGTCAGATGTATAATTACCTATAGACACAAAGTAGTCCCTATTCTTTAAATAGGATTCAAACCACTTTAGTACTGAGTCAGAAAGGCCAACCCAGTTTTCCAATTGGTCTAGTAATATGTCATGGTCAACCGTATCAAATGCAGCACTGAGATCAAGTGATACTAAGACTGAAATTTTGCCACTATCTGTGCTTAAGTGGAGTCATTAAAGACTTTAACAAGAGCCGTCTCAGTGCTGTGGTGTGGTCGAAAACCCGACTGGAAGGCATCAAAACTGTTGTTTAGTGACAAGAAAAGGTTGAGTTGTTGAAAAACCGCTTTTTCAATTATAAAAATGGAAGGTTTGATATCGGCCTATAGTTGCTCATTAGTGACGTGTCTAGATTGTTCTTTTTCAGGAGTGGCTTGGTGACTGCAGATTTCAGGGCCTGTGGGAAGATACCTGAGAGAAGAGACGTGTTTACAATCTGTAGATCAGAAGCCAAACATTTTTGAAAACACCCGTTGGTATAATATCAAGACAACAGGAGGTTTTCAGATGTTGTATAATGTCATCCAGGTTTTTATGGTTCATCGTATGAAATTATGTCATATTGGAATATATTGAAAAACACTGTGACAGCACATATCCTGTACTTGATACAGAGGCACTGACTGTCTAATTTTAGAAACGTATATATGATTGAAGGGATAATAACTTTCAAATTCATAACCTATTATGACTATACACCGCTTGTTGTCTGTGTGACAACACACCATAATCTCTCTTTCCCGCCCGCCCTCTCCTTCACTCGCTGTCTTGTCAGGTGCTCATATTGTAGGGCTGCAGCTATCGATTATTTTAGTAATCGAGTATTCTACCGATTATTCCATCGAGTAATCGGATAAGAAATACTTTGTAAACAGCAATAGTAAATATTTATTATTGCTGTGTACTAAAATTGCTGTTTTTTTTTTTTTTTTGAAAAAGCAACATTTTTTATTGCCAAATTCCAAGTACATTTTTGATGGCCCAAATGTTAGTATTTTTCACCCCCTTCCCCTTCTTGCCTCTGGCTCTTTGCACTGGATATGCAAAAGAGCTGTTCACTAACCAGAGGGTAAATGTGACTGTACAAAGCTTACAGCAGGGCTATTGTGTAAAACAGCGCGGTGGACGAGAGCAGCGGACGTTAGTTAGCTACCTTGTGTCGTGTTCGCTCCGTGGAATGGATGAGGACACTGGATGTTTTCTACACAGATGATGTAGTAGCATGTTTGCAGCTTAAAATGATCCCAAACTTTCTGTTGTTTTCTCTCGCCTGTCTCTTCTCTTAGACCCTCGCTATTTTCGTCTTCGTTCATTTGTAATCTGGGCCGTCAGTCTTGTGCATAGACAGTATATAAACTTGTCTTGTGTCCACAGAAGCGGCAAACTGTTGTGTGCGCTAGTAATTATCCTCCGTGCGGAAACACAGTGAGCCGTACAACCTTAATTACATTGATTTAACGAAGCTTCGAGGCAAAGAATTTTGCTTCGAGGATTTTTTGTAATCGAATTATTCGAGTTATTCGAGGAATCGTTTCAGCCCTATCATATTGTTCACCTTCTTTTAAAATATTAAAATCACAAAAGCAAAACCAGAAAATCTAGCACATTATAAATTTGGTGTCGCTCCATTATGTCTGAGACCAGAAGTGTCAGCCACGTTTCACTTGGATTTTATGTTTAATAGAACAGCGACCGCTTTGACCATGTGACATTTGTTTACAAGGTTTGGTGTGTTTGACAAAGTGCAGTGTGAACACTAACCAAACCGTGTAAAAAAATGCACCAATGTTGCAACTTCACCCGCGAATCGCACCTAGTCTACCAAACTATAGGTGTTAAAGTGCCTTTAAAGACGCTGTGCACCTGGTACAGCACAACATAAGCCCTAGGGTACATCAGTTTTAAACTACTATTGGATTGGGTTTAGTAGTGTTTGCTTTTGTGCTACCAGTCACACAATGAAACTAAAGCTCACAGAGGAAACCAGTCATATCAAAAGAAGTAATACTTTTCTGTATTTAATAACAGCTCTGTTATTGTTAGTGTTCATTTATCTACATTTTATCAATATTTTTGCCATTAAGATGACTTTTATACCCTTTTACAAAAAACCAAAACATGACTTGCAAACATTTTAAGTAGTCATTAATTGTAGGTGCAAGGGCAACAAACCATAATGTTGTCACATTATGTACAAGCATTGATGGCTTCTTAATTGCACTAACATAGCAAGGTTATGAGGGATGTTCAGCTGCTCAAGCATTCTTTTCCACTTGCCATTACTAGTAATGGTGTGTCTTTATTTACACTGTGAAATAATCTTTTTTTTTTCTTCCATTCCAGGGAAGAGGCCATGATGTCCACTTACTTTGAGACAGTGGAGGACCTACTGGCATCTTTTGGGCCCGCCCGTGACTGTTCCAAAGATAACGGTGGTTGCAAGAAGAACTTCAAATGTGTGACTGACAGACAGTTAGACTCATCCGGCTGCATGGTAAGTGTAAGCAGATGGCATGTGCTGGTTTTACTTCTACTGTTGATGACATGCTGACATGAATATGTTGCTGTACATGGTAAGTGTCAACCAGGGTCGATCCAAGGTTAATTAAATTCACCTGTGTTTTTAAAAATGTTTATGTTTACCATGTAATACTTGATTGACTAGAATAGGTATAATATCTATAATGAATTAAGTATGCAGTAAATACATTCCTATTGGAAGTTAGATGTGCCTGTATTTTTATAGATTTGCATAGTAAAACATAGTAAAACATATTCAAATTACATTTATTGTATATTTATTCCAAAAATAAGCATTGAATTTATAACAAGATTAAGAGTCTACACACACGCTAGTAGCTCTGTGAGGCTGTATTTGCTAACATGCTCAAAATGGCAACGTTACCATGCAAATGTTTAGCAGTTATGTTTATCATCATCATTGCAATAGTTTTTAAGTGGATAGTTTTTGAGATATGTCAGTCCAGATCAGAGTGGTGGACTGACCGAAGAGACCGACATTGCCATCCCTGGAAGTTTTAGATTATCAGATTGGGATTAAAAGTGTGTGTGTGTGTGTGTGTGTGTGTGTGTGTGTGTGTGTGTGTGAGAGTGTGTGAGTGTGTGAGTGAGACATGTTTGCATGTGATAGACCTACTGATAAAAGGCCTAGCAGTTACACTTTTCATCTATCAGTCTGCTGTCAGCTGCAGAGCTGTACCAAACTAGCTAGCAGAGCTCAGAGGGTGTTGACAACCAACTGCAGACTAGAGCCACACTGGTAAATGCCGCATTCAAGCCTTTAGTCTGAATAGATACACAGAAGCTACAGATATGCAGTCTGGGCATGCTACCATTTATGCATGTTCCATGTATTGTAGCCATAACTGCACACGCACAGGTTTCTGGCACATTGGATAATTCAGAAATGAGGATAAAGAGGCCTGTAACAATAGACAATTGCCTCAAAACAGTTAATGAAACAAACAACAAGCTTAGTAGTTATTGCAGGACTTTGCAGCTAAAAGACTGCTTAAGTATTGAATATATTCTAAAATTAATTAATTTACATAATCACCTCTTTTTCTTTCCCAAGACAATGACACTCATTACATTTGCATACCATCTGCTGTATCCTAATATGACTTTTGTGATATTTGCAAGCAATCTATAATATTGTATGTGCTGTTTACAGTCATAATTAGTATGCTTTGGTGTTACTGTAGTCTCTTTAGTGTACATTATATATGGACACTATGGGTCCTATGGTTAGAAGCAGTTATTACTCACACTGCTGTAGTGTGTGGCCCTGTAGTCATCGTACAGATACTTACTTTAGTCTGGTTAAGGTATATGTGACACTCTTACAGTGACTTTTTACCCATTTGGAATTGAAGAAAAACACACAAATTGCTTTTTTGAAAAAGATTAACAACACAAGGTGTAGCTGTTCACTGTGATGATTATGATGGGGCTGTTATTCACAATATAATATGGATCATCAAGGAACTGCGAACATGTGGCAACAGCAGCAAATTAGAAGCAGTGGATTTGTAATATGCTTCTTTGTATACTACAATTATGAGTAGAAAATGTATAACAAATATATACACAATACATTTATTAATGGATCTGTCTTCATAGGTCCTTCTTTGATTCATAAACCCTAATTTTATTTTATATGTAACATTGTAAACAACAGTCCAAAAGAGCTTTTCTGCTGGCATTTTTACAAGTACAGGGTGACTGGAAACTTCAGATGCCAGGCTTTCGACAGAATGGGGCGGGCCTGGGTTGTAAAGTAATTAAATTGATGAGCCATCTCAATTGCTGGAGGATGATTTTCTGGGTCATTAAGGGCTTGGACAGGGCTATAAATTGACTGGTCTTTTCATTGTTTGTGCCGACCAAAGACAAACAGGGTTAAGGCAATTTTCTTGTTTTACTTTCTTTTTTCTTATCTTTTAACTGAAATATAAAAGGCCTCTACTCCAACAAAACCTTCTGTTTACAATATTCATGAAAAACTTTTGGTCTGACACTAATCACAAATGATGAATAGCATTCCTGACACACCAGCAATACTCCATACCATAGATGATAGACTTTGTACAATAAACTAAATACCAACATAGCGCTTACAACATTTTCAACATTTTCTATACAGATAGTTATTCTGCCTCTGCAACTCATGCCCCTACGATTTACCTCCTGCTGTGTTACCATGACGACAACTCCATATTAATAAACCTGATTTATAATCCCCATCATTTATCAGAACCAAGACAATTTCCACCTTTGACATACAGTATTTAGTAGCTTGTTGCTGTTGCTTGTTGCTGACTAAGATATGTTTTTGTCTACATATAGTGGTAATTGCCTCTTGCCCCATACTTGTTCACAGTAT
Source organism: Sander lucioperca (assembly GCF_008315115.2). Taxonomy (NCBI): domain Eukaryota; kingdom Metazoa; phylum Chordata; class Actinopteri; order Perciformes; family Percidae; genus Sander; species Sander lucioperca. The sequence goes on from NC_050186.1 coordinate 5,971,604, forward strand.
TTTCTTCATTTTGTTACTGATTATATGATAATACATTATAATAACCCTAGATCTCTGCAGTTATTTGGTGTTCTTCTGCTGTGCCACCCGAGCACCCGCAATATGGATAATTAAAAAATATGCATGAACAGCGATGGTGCACTGTGTCACACTTTCCTGCATAGCACAATTAAATGTGGTTTCCGACTCCCCACTCCAGCTTGTGCCTTGTTCTGTTTGCTCTGTGACATTTTAAAGGATGCAAAGCTTTAGTTTATTCTCCCAGTAAAGAATTATGTACACACGTGACACATTTTTTTTTTTTTAATGTTCTCACCAATTTTGTAAATGCAACATTTAAATAAAATCTGAATAAATGATTTTGTGCTATTATATCGGAAATTGTTGTGATTAATTTAACTAATTCTATAGTATGTTGAAATGTATTAAAACAATACATTTCACATCAGGGTTTGTTCTATTATTGTTAATACAAAAAAGTAGTCATGTTAGCTTATGTACATATTTTGCATAGTGTAAAATAGCTGATACCTGTAAAATAATTACAGTGTCCGTAACAGTGATTCAACCATGTTTTATGTATTTTCACAGTGGTAGTAGCATTTGCATCCTATACCGGGGCAGAGCAGTTTCTCATACTAAAGCTATGCTGGTAAGATGAAACCGTATTAGACCCAGAGGTGGAAAGTAGTAGACATGGGAGAGAATGTGTATAAAATATAAATGAGTATATGCCAATAAGCTTTTGGATTGTTTGTCAGACTCTTTCTTAGATCAAGCCCCTGGACATATCGTGGCATATTTAATCAACAGTTTTCACACACGCACATGCGTAAGCGAACATGTCAACCATGTCAAAGAACTGCCAGTAATTAGCACCCTTAATAAAGTAAAGGAAAGATAAGTAGAGAGAATACATACATTCTCACTCACTTAAGGGTTTAGTCAGCATGGAAAGATTTACTTTCAACTCACACTTTCAGAAAGTATAAATGTTGGATGAAATATTACGCCGAAATGATTCAGAACACTCTCACGCCTCCGTGTGCGGCTGATTATGCAGACAAAATGACTGACAAAGCCTTCTAGTCTTCAAAGATTAACTCAGAGGATCACAGACACAGTGGCATTATTTTATTTTTCCGACTCTTTTGGGCTGGTGTTATTTTAACCACCCCTGTCAGAGTGGGTGCTAACACAGAGCAGCAACATGCCACACGGAGGGCTTAAAATCCATTATCAGAGTCAGTCCCTCAAGGCTGTCTGCCGCTCTTTAGACAGTTGAAATGCCTTTACAATGAATTAAATTTTAGTCCAAGTGCTGAAGTTTTGGAGACATTGCTTATTCCATTTTTTGTCTGTGTTCCTTTTCTTGCTGCTGCTGTGCCGGAGAGGATGACAGGTGGTTTAGTCTTGTGCTCGCTAACCTCTGCTGATAACAGCAGCTGTTGTGAGTGCAGGTTAGCAATTTCAGACAGGTAATGTTTTTGTACTGGCGCCTTACTTTTTCATCACTTGGCTCATCAAACAACAGTTTGTCATATTCTGCATTACAGTAGCACTGTGCTGGGTAACAGTTGTGCTGTTAACATTACAGCATACACTGCTGTTTCCATCACACTTACTTTTGTCAACTGTGTGAAATAGGTAATGGTTACTGGAAATATTTCAGGGCAAATTGTTGTGACTAAATTACTTGAAAAAGGAAGAGAGGAGGTATTGATATATCTAGTTATATCATTATTCCTTTATTTAAAAAGTATAGTCTCACCAAGATCATAATCATATAATTACTTTCTAGTAAAAGAAAACATGTACAGTATAGAAAAGCACCAACAAACACAATTCATCGTAATGAAATTAAATCCACAATAAAGACAGCAATTACAACTGATGTCCTTGAAATGTCAGATTATATATATATATATATATATATATATATATATATATATATATATATATATTTTTTTTTTTTTTTTTTTTACATACAGTATATTTAAAGCTATAGTGCGTAGTTTCTGTCGCCCCCATGAGGAATTCTAAGTAATGACAACCAAACTGTTGGCACGTCCACATGATACAAGCCTTACGTGATCGCGCACACACTAAAGCTTTAAATTTGGTTTAAATTTTTTTGTGAAACATTCCATTTGTAAGGAGCATTTTGTAACATAACATAAGACATATGTTTTATGATTTAACAGATCATAGAGCAGAAGTAATGAGGCAGTTTTTAAAGCCTTTTAAAGCTGCATCTAGTGCACAATACAATTCCCTTCTGTTGCAGAAGAACATATAGGGTACCAGACAACTCTCCAGGCAGATTCAAATTCCAGACAGTATGGGAGCATGATGTGTAGCTCAGCTAACCCAGCAGGAGGCTCCTTAACTTTCCATTTTTGCAAATCTACCTTCTGTTGCTCAAGCAGAAAAAAAACTTCACAATAGCTTAGTTATTACACTAAAGTAAATATTTCTTCCATGAATCTCTCTTCATCAAAAAGATGCTTAAAACTGGAGTTAAAATTTTATTTAATTATGTTTGCAACACAGTAGCATAGAAGTGTAGGTGAGTGAACAGCACAACAGTGGGTTGTGTGAACAGCAACAATCTAGTATTTACCCAGTGGTGTGGAATGAATGGTCGAATTCTCGTTGAATCTGTGGTCAATGTACCGTGTTATCCACTGTGTTTGTTTGAGAAAGGGGTATTACCGATGCACTCTGTGAACTCTCCTGGGGCTGCTCGGCGAAGTTCAAAACTCTGTAAACATGGCTTTTCCTGGTAGCTCGTCATTTTTAAACTTTAAGTTTGACAATTGCAACATACTGTGGTTTTCTGCTCTTTTAGGAAATGGTGGAATGTTTGTCTTTATGGCATATTATTGTATCCAGCAACAGTATGTGTCTTTCTAATGGACGTACTCAGAGGCTGAGCAGATGGTAGGATATTAGTAGCACATCTTTCATCAGTTGATGCCCCTTTTGGGACATCTCTGGTAAAGTTGTTTGGATGCAGGGTTAGCAAAGATGTATTTTTTAACGTCAACCATCATCTGTAAGTTTAATTTTGGCCTGTCAAACTCCAGTCGTTTATAACAGTTTAGAGAAGAGAGATAATGTTGTCTCCAATCTCATTTTGAGGTGCTTGTATAGTGTCCCAGTATGCAAGAGTTTATTAAAATGTGTGGCACACTCCAAAAGTCAGGAATTAAATGATGAGTTGTCAGTGTGGAGCCAGATTTCTGCTTGGTTGCCTCTGGTTTGCATAAAGAGTCAGCAGAGAGGAAAAATGGCAACTCCACCCGAACAAAAGTTTTGTGCAAACCCTCATCCCCTAAGCCCTCTACCCACCATCCCCTGTATCTCCCTACAGTCCTGTGTTCCTGACAACTGATCATCATGACTCCCCCCTGCTCTACTGCACAGCACAGCTCAGTTTACCTCATTACCATTGAATTTCAACGTTTTATGGTTTAAAGCAAATTGTAATAATTCTTTCATCCTTTCACTCTGACACTGTTGGTTGAATGCCGGATCAACTGTGTTGTTTAGTGTACCACAGAGATGCACGTAACACTGCTGCAGCCGAAGGGTGGGAGCTAAGATCTGTGTTCAACGGAATACAGTTCAGTAAGAGGCCTTGAGAGGGGAATATTAGCAAGTATTTGCAGCACAACAGTAAAACTAAAACACGTTATATTCAATAAGTCATTATTATTTAACCTAATCGGGGTGAAAACAGTAAGAGCAATCAGTCAGTGAAAAACTGAAGCCATAGTTTAAAGGGACACTCACTCACGGTGGGTCCAATATTTTAGATTTAATTTGACGAGTTAAGTTTTTGAATTGGAATCAATTTCAGTCAATTAAATGTGGCTCAGTTCCAAACCAAAGCACACATTAAATAAATTAAGAAAGATTATTCAAACACACAAGCTTTATCCCCAAGTAACATGTTAGATACCCAGAGAAAGATTAGTATTTCAATTTCCTCTCCTTTTAACAGGAATAATTCATTAGGATGACTAGTTTTTCAAATGATATACATGTTTCCTTTTTTGTTTGTGCCAAGATTGAGATATCAAGAGCAGCAAATAGTTGTTGCTCCCCTGTTGCAGTCAATTGTTGTATATTACTGCTATTTTTGTAATAACCTTTGGTGAAATCTGCAAGGAGGTGCATTTGTATATCTATCTCTCTGTATATCTCTATGTATCTCTGGCTCAGAGGCTAATTTCATAATCTCCATATATCATATCATGTCAATTACATAGATTGTATGAATTCAAAACTGCAATTGCAATCAAAACCAACCACTTTTAATCAATATGTTATATAGCATTTCAACTTTGACAACACTACTTAAACTTCTTATTATATTCTTTACATTTGCTTTCCTGAATTAAACATAACTCTTCTCTGTTGTCTTCATCATCAAAGGAAGCACTTTACAGCAGCTCTCAAGTGCTTTTGGCGATCAAGCTGAGCTGAGAGCAGCAGAGTCTGGTGGAGTCGCAGAACAAAGCTGTCCTTCACTCTCATAGTCATCTGTTGTGTTGTCACCACTAAAGAAAGGTGAAGGAGCAATAGAGAGAACATGGCCTTTAAATACAGTCAGTCCTTATAGTGTGGACTGGATTTATCCTGATAAGCTGAGCACTGCAGCAAAAATGCAGATTTTATATCTGTGCAGTCATGTAAAGATGGGTGCTGAACATTAAATCATCCTGTTCAACAGTGAAGTCTGTGTGAAATAGAACAAGGCAGTATGTTTTTATGTATACCCATCCAGATATACTGTTTTGCATATGTAAACCATTTGTACAAAAAAATACAAGCTAAGATAAGCTAAATCTATTTTAAATAAAGTCTATTTTTTTGCCTTTGGGCAACACCATTCCCCATAGCTGAGAAATAACTGTGTTTTTGAACTGAAGATTAAGTATGAAGTATGAATTCACATAAATATAAGGAACAAACAGCTGGGTTGAGACTTCTTATTTCTCACTGGGGGACTGCATTGCACCCTCACAGTTTTTTTGCTCTTGCAGCAATAAAACTGTTGTGCCTAATTTAACCCATTTGAGCAGCAGTGGAGCTGCAGGGCATGCATCTCTGCCACCTCTATACCAGATTAGGCTGTCAAATATGCTTTTAGAGTATTTGATTTTCCCCCTCCCCCCACCCGCAGTGTGATTTAGAGCTCTGCATTTTCGAGGACTTTCTTTGGTATGCCTGTTGTTTTGTGAAATTGTCAGCACACATCTTCCTTATATTGTTTCCTTATTATCCATATTTTTTTTATCACTGAGAAAATTATCTCTAGTCTGTATGGTTTACAGCATTTCACTGTTCCAAAGGCTGCAGTGGGAATATATATTTACGTCCTTGATCACTTACTCTTCACAGTTCTCTCACTATCTCTTCTCTCTGAAATGTGTGATGGCCACTAAGTATGAACATCTGGCATCTTAATTTTGACAAGATCATTAAGAGGCAGAGTTCTCAATAGATTATGCTGCAGTTCCGGATTAAAGATGAGGGCAGTAATGGGTAATTAGGGAAATGAATAGCATTCATTTAGCATGTGTGAACTTTAATTTGTAGGGGTGATGCATGTGCAGCATATAATGTGTAAAACAATGTATGTGCAGTTATATTTCATGCATACTTTCTTTTCTTTTTTTTTTCTTTCTTCAAACCTGCCTTGTATTTTAAACCCCATATACAGGTGTGAAATACCATCACTCTGGTACTTAATGGTGTCATAACATTCTCATTTGCAACTGCCTCCCAGAGAATACAAACCTTAGTGTTATATGTAAAGCAGATATACAGCTTGTAAAAGAGAGTAAAGATAATATGTAAACATCCAGTCCATCAGATTTAATCTAATAGTTTAAGCTATTAATTATATTTCAATGAATTAGCAAATTTGTAAGCACAGAAACACACTTCTTCTTTGCCGCTTCTTTGAAACATTTAATATGTTCAATAATAAGTCTTTACTCAATTGCCAGAATATAATGTTTTTTGAATGTATTTTCAATTAATTGTAGTAACAATGTTTCAGTCAATAAAGTTGTTTCTGTGTTTTCCAAAAGGCTGTAGCAGATTTCTCGGCCTGTTCTCATCGTGCTGCAGTTGCAGAATCACTACGGAAAACCTGACTGAAAGAATTTATCTGAAATGCAAATCCTTCCCCCTCCCCAGCCCTTGTGTCTTTGGAGAGTGGCCCGAGCAGAAAGAGCAAGTAGCTAGTGGCCAGCGCTAATGGCTAACCTTAAGTCCTTTTCATTCAACTCTATAGTGATGCACAGCAATTATGAATAATAGACAGCTATTCCCACAGGTCTGCATCAGTGTGATGAATTGCTCCAATCTCGTTCTGCTTAGCATTACATTCATGAGATACAGTAAATGAATCTGAGACTGTAGAGCCTTTCCATTGAATGTTGAACACATGGGTCTTTGTCCAGAACATAAGTGTAAACAATGCACAACGTTTATTGCACATTTACCCTTTTTTACTGTTTGGTTCTCCGAAGAGATCAAAATTACAGCCCACAGAGAGCTGATGTTACCTTACTTCAGGATGCATGTGTACCCTTTGTGTGAAAATTACCTTTGTTCAATCTTTTGAGATAGTGATCTTAATAGGATAACATAATCTTGCAATAATGTAAAGGCTAATTATGAGAAATCTCATAATTAGTAGGAAATGACCCCCTGATTACTGTTAGTTGAGCCACTACTGGTGATGGATTTTAAAGTGTGCTGTTGATCATCAAATAGCTTTTGGGACTGATGATAACATTGAACAGTCCCATTTACTGTACTGTCACCGCACCTTTGACTAAGCTGATAACTGAGTCAGGATATATCCATCCCATAATTGTTTTGGCAATTGTGAGTGTATACAATATAGTGGAAAACATCCATGAGGTGAAAAATAAATGCAGAGTAGTCTATAAATTAAAGTCTGACATGGGTGTGAGGGTCTTCCAAATGTCAAAAAACATAATCCTCATCTCATCTACTGTACGTTTTCTCTCTAGATAGAAACGCTGATATTTAGAGAGAAACGTCTGAATATTTAGAGAGAAACGCTGAATATTTAGAGAGAAACGTCTGAATATTTAGAGAGAAACTCTGAATAATTAGAGAGAAACGTCTGAATATTTAGAGAGAAACGCTGAATATTGAGAGAGAACGTCTGAATATTTAGAGAGAAACGTCTGAATATATTAGAGAGAAACGTCTGAACTATTTAGAGAGAAACGTCTGATAATTAGAGGAGAAACGCTGAATAATTAGAGAGAAACGTCTGAATATTTAGAGAGAAACGTCTGAATATTTAGAGAGAAACGTCTGAACTATTTAGAGAGAAACGCTGAATATTAGAGAGAAACGTCTGAATATTTAGAGAGAAACGCTGAATATTTAGAGAGAACCGCTGAAATTTAGAGAGAAACGTCTGAATATTAGAGAGAAACGCTGATATTTAGAGAGAAACGCTGAATATTAGAGCGAAAACGCTGATATTAGAGAGAAACGCTGAATATTTAGAGAGAAACGTCTGAATATTAGAGAGAAACGTCTGAATATTTAGAGAGAAACGTCGTGAATATTAGAGAGAACGTCTGAATATTTAGAGAGAAACGCTGAATCATTAGAGAGAAACGTCTGAATATTAGAGAGAAACGCTGAATATTTAGAGAGAAACGCTGAATATTAGAGAGAAACGCTGAATATTTAGAGAGAAACGCTGAATATTAGAGAGAAACGCTGATATTTAGAGAGAAACGCTGAATATTTAGAGAGAAACGTCTGAATATTTAGAGAGAACGTCTGAATATTTAGAGAGAAACGCTGAATAATTAGAGAGAACGCTGAATATTTAGAGAGAAACGTCTGAATATTTAGAGAGAAACGCTGAATCATTTAGAGAGAAACGTCTGAATATTTAGAGAGAAACGCTGAATATTTAGAGAGAAACGTCTGAATATTTAGAGAGAAACGTCTGAATATTTAGAGAGAAACGCTGAATATTTAGAGAGAAACGTCTGAATATTTAGAGAGAAACGCTGAATATTTAGAGAGAAACGCTGAATATTTAGAGAGAAACGCTGAATATTTAGAGAGAAACGTCTGAATATTAGAGAGAAACGCTGAATATTTAGAGAGAAACGTCTGAATATTAGAGAGAAACGCTGAATATTTAGAGAGAAACGTCTGAATATTTAGAGAGAAAGCTGAATCTTTAGAGAGAACTGATATTAGAGAGAAACGTCTGAATATTAGAGAGAAACGTCTGAATATTTAGAGAGAAACGTCTGAATATTTAGAGAGAACGTCTGAATATTTAGAGAGAAACGTCTGAATATTTAGAGAGAAACGCTGAATATTTAGAGAGAAACGTCTGAATATTAGAGAGAAACGTCTGAATATTAGAGAGAAACGTCTGAATATTTAGAGAGAAACGTCTGAATATTAGAGAGAAACGCTGAATATTTAGAGAGAAACGTCTGAATATTTAGAGAGAAACGTCTGAATATTAGAGAGAAACGTCTGAATAATTAGAGAGAAACGTCTGAATATTTAGAGAGAAACGTCTGAATAATTAGAGAGAAACGCTGAATATTTAGAGAGAAACGTCTGAATATTTAGAGAGAAACGCTGAATATTTAGAGAGAAACGTCTGAATATTTAGAGAGAAACGTCTGAATATTTAGAGAGAAACGTCTGAATATTTAGAGAGAAACGTCTGAATATTTAGAGAGAAACGCTGAATATTTAGAGAGAAACGCTGAATATTTAGAGAGAAACGCTGAATATTTAGAGAGAAAGTCTGAATATTTAGAGAGAAACGTCTGAATATTTAGAGAGAAACGTCTGAATATTTAGAGAGAAACGCTGAATATTTAGAGAGAAACGTCTGAATATTTAGAGAGAAATGCTGAATATTTAGAGAGAAATGCTGAATATTTAGAGAGAAACGTCTGAATATTTAGAGAGAAACGTCTGAATAATTAGAGAGAAACGTCTGAATATTTAGAGAGAAACGCTGAATATTTAGAGAGAAACGCTGAATAATTAGAGAGAAACGTCTGAATATTTAGAGAGAAACGTCTGAATATTTAGAGAGAAACGCTGAATATTTAGAGAGAAACGCTGAATAATTAGAGAGAAACGTCTGAATATTTAGAGAGAAACGTCTGAATATTTAGAGAGAAACGTCTGAATATTTAGAGAGAAACGTCTGAACAATTAGAGAGAAACGTCTGAACAATTAGAGAGAAACGTCTGAACAATTAGAGAGAAACGTCTGAATAATTAGAGAGAAACGTCTGAATATTTAGAGAGAAACGTCTGAATATTTAGAGAGAAACGTCTGAATATTTAGAGAGAAACGCTGAATATTTAGAGAGAAACGCTGAATATTTAGAGAGAAACGTCTGAATATTTAGAGAGAAACGTCTGAATATTTAGAGAGAAACGCTGAATAATTAGAGAGAAACGCTGAATATTTAGAGAGAAACGTCTGAATATTTAGAGAGAAACGCTGAATAATTAGAGAGAAACGCTGAATAATTAGAGAGAAACGCTGAATAATTAGAGAGAAACGCTGAATATTTAGAGAGAAACGTCTGAATATTTAGAGAGAAACGCTGAATATTTAGAGAGAAACGTCTGAACAATTAGAGAGAAACGCTGAATATTTAGAGAGAAACGCTGAATAATTAGAGAGAAACGCTGAACAATTAGAGAGAAACGTCTGAATATTTAGAGAGAAACGCTGAATAATTAGAGAGAAACGCTGAATATTTAGAGAGAAACGCTGAACAATTAGAGAGAAACGCTGAATATTTAGAGAGAAACGCTGAACAATTAGAGAGAAACGCTGAATATTTAGAGAGAAACGCTGAATATTTAGAGAGAAACGCTGAATATTTAGAGAGAAACGCTGAACAATTAGAGAGAAACGCTGAATATTTAGAGAGAAACGTCTGAATATTTAGAGAGAAACGCTGAATATTTAGAGAGAAACGCTGAATATTTAGAGAGAAACGTCTGAATATTTAGAGAGAAACGTCTGAATATTTAGAGAGAAACGCTGAATATTTAGAGAGAAACGCTGAATATTTAGAGAGAAACGCTGAACAATTAGAGAGAAACGCTGAATATTTAGAGAGAAACGTCTGAATATTTAGAGAGAAACGTCTGAATATTTAGAGAGAAACGTCTGAATATTTAGAGAGAAACGCTGAATATTTAGAGAGAAACGTCTGAATATTTAGAGAGAAACGCTGAATATTTAGAGAGAAACGTCTGAATATTTAGAGAGAAATGCTGAATATTTAGAGAGAAACGTCTGAATATTTAGAGAGAAACGCTGAATAATTAGAGAGAAATGCTGAATATTTAGAGAGAAACGCTGAATATTTAGAGAGAAACGCTGAATATTTAGAGAGAAACGCTGAATAATTAGAGAGAAACGTCTGAATATTTAGAGAGAAACGTCTGAATATTTAGAGAGAAACGCTGAATATTTAGAGAGAAACGTCTGAATATTTAGAGAGA